>NW_026454054.1:0-14900 GCF_943734635.1 Anopheles cruzii
CGATCCGACAACAATGTGACTTAATGACGACCCCCCGCAAATTGGGGGTGACCCATTTTTTAAGCCCTCCCAACGGTTTCCGGCATCCAGGAGCCGGCGCGCGCTTCCGGAATTCGCTAGATTCAAAACTAATTACGACGATGACGGTGGCGCCTAATTTTGGTCTATTGTTTCAATCTAATTGATGGGCTCATTAATTGGGGCTTGTTAAACATTGTTCGGTGGCGCACCAATCCATTGCCATTGTGAGCACCAACTATAATTTATCGAACGCCCCACGGATATCAATTATTGCCTGGGCCGCGTACCGGGAAAACATTCTCTTCCCAAAGGGCCGATAATTTATGCAATGTTTAGTTCAATCGCGAGCTCAATTCGCAACATTAGCGTGAGGTGAGGTGTCTTTTGCAGTTGCCACACAATAATTACGATAATAATTAAGAAAACAACGGTAATCCTACCTCAGGAGAGGACCGAGCATGGTTTGTTTTGTATGAATAACAGAGTCTTTCATTGAAATAGTTTAGCTACCCCCAGGTTGGTTGGTTGGTTCGGTTGAAAATGAGCAGTAAATACAAAGAAGAGCAAAAAGGAAAAATCCAAGTTTGGTAAATTTTATCACTTAACCTAAACAACTAAACACTAAAGTACGTAGAACATTTGCTATTTGACTTCAAACAGATGCGCTTCGTTTTGTGCTGTCGTGAGGAGTACTTTGGATCTTGTACTTCCTTTTGCTAAGAATCCTTTCGCCACTCTGTTTTTCGAGAGAGTTTAGCTAAGGTTCGCCTGACCATGATCTATGACGTTACGCGGACGTTACTACGGCGTAATTTCGCTTAAATCACATCGCTTCAATCATTCCATTCAACTATTTGCCCGATTTACTGAAAACTTTCGACCAACATTTCGATACGATTAAGATCCGCCATAAACATTGTAGTGTCTATTGTCATGAATTTATTAAAATTATTGGTAAATTTATAAACATAAGTGGAGGGTCTGGCAGAACAACTGTTCCATAACTTCAAGCAATCCTATCTTTTGAATCAATAGTGATAGGTACATCAATTTTTTTTCCAATGACAGTTTATTGTATTGACTAGATGTGGCTAAAACCACGTGTAGCTTTGTTCACTGGGGAAAAATATATCTAAAGTGGAGTTCACAAAAAGTCCAAAAGAGTTCACTGGAAATCCACAAAAAAATGGAATTAAACTTTAATGGTTCGAAAATAAAGATTGGGCGGTGCGAATGAAATCTTCGGCCAATTGGCCAATCAAAGAGAGAAAAAAGAAATGATAGAGAAACGCGTCAATCAAATGGAGAAAAAATATCCAACATCCAAGATATACGCAACCGAAACGTTCGACTCATACTGCAAAATGACCTCTAGGTCAAACTTTACTCTTGACATGAACAAAAGTGCGATTTAAAAAGCCAAACGTGTTGTTGTCCATACACAAAACGGTGGTCGCTTTCCCAACATCCGGGAAAATTTACTGGAAACTGCCTGGGAGACGTGGCAGTAGATAGTTTCAACCAGACTTGGGCTACGTTCCTGACACTTCATTTGCTCCACTCAAGGGGTCTCCAATTCCCGAGTTGCTAATTCAAAAGATGGTCACGCCGAGCCAAACTAATTCTTCCCTTAATCAAGGATAGTTTTCACCAATTCTTATCATTTACTCAAACAAAAACAAGTTATGATTTCGTTTGTTCTTGACATGGAACTCCTCTGCCTGCATCCGCTGTGGCTCAAAACTCTCGAAATCGCAAACGCTCGGAGAACATAATGTTCCAATCTAAAGTCAACGGTCATCGGAATCGGTACGACTCGATTTGAGCGCGTCACGGTGTTGTAACAAAGGCGATAGCATAATGTTGACACGGTACGTAATCGGCAGAGCAAACAAGCGGCCTCCGACCGTTCTCCAATACCGATCGCAACCGAGACCATAACCCGAGATATCCTTCCGGCCGACGGTCGGGGAAAAATCCAACAATCGATAAGGGGATTAGGATTAATCAACCACCGATTGGCCCTGCGAGGATAACGCTGGCTGCCCAGCCTGGCACCGACCCGCTTGGGTACCGGGCGGCGACCAGATGTTAATAACCTCTCGGCACATTCGTGCATGATTAACGCGCGAGCCCGAGGAAGGATTTTCCGGTTCCGTTTCGTGATTGAGTTTTTATTCCCACTCCGGCCACTAGTGCGCCATTCGGTCGGGTGCATTAACTAGGGCGTCCCCGGTGGACTTGATCCGGCTCCGGTTGCAATCGGAGCGCTGTATGCTAAACGGTGTAACGGTCTCTCTTCACGACCGTAACGATCCGTCCTGCGACGAAGGTGTTTCTGATTTTTCTCGTGTGCACACACACACACACGAGGGTCGAGACGGCCAGACGGCGAATCAATTAAAAGCAATTTATATGCACTCCATTGAACAAACATTTGATTTTTGCAAGTGCAAAGCACTTAATTGCATTTCCACTCCCATTCGGGAGGGGGCGAATGCGAAATGCACTTGCCGTCTGGGACTTGCCTTGCCACGGAAAAGGATGTGCCATCGGTGCTTTCTTCCGCGAGGACCCTTTGTTGGCCACTTCACGCGGCCCAGCCACGGACCAATTGGATCGTGAAAATGTGCGAAAATGAAATTTCCATCGCGCCCTCGCGGTGCATCGGTGCAGCGGACGTGATGCAGCTCTTTGCATATCGTCGCGGGCGTGCATTGATTCCGACGGCCCCGACGGCCCCGACGACCGAACGATCTCACGTCCCACACGTTGCCGTGCCGTGGAAAGGAAAACAAGTCGCTGGCTGTGCCGTTAGCGTCGTTCGGGCGCCGCACGTGCGGTGCATGTCCTTGTTGGGGCGAGAGCCCGCGTTGCAGCGCGTCCATCAAGGCACGCATTTAGAGGAAGTGCATATTGTCCCCCGGCCTTTTTTTTCTTTGTTTCTTCACTCCTCGCGAAACACTGCGTAGCGCTTTTGATCCCGGCGAACAGGGCACAGGAGCTGTGCATCCTGCGCCACTCGAGCTCGGTGATTGTGAGACGTTCGATGGCCACGATTTGCGGTCGTCGACACGAGCGGAATAGTTAATGGATTGGCATGTTTTATAACATTCGCGCAGGTCCCGCAATCAGACGGTGTTTATGTTGCTGGCCTTACTACGAATCGCTCGTCCTTTTTGATCATTTGTGTGAAGTTTTGCTGGAGGAGCAATTTCTCAACCCGGAAACCGGGAATTTTTAAAGGGCTTTGTTTTTAATGGGACTTTTTTCTGATGGGATGGCAAAAGTTAATAAACAGATCAAGGTGCTTCAATAAAGACTAATCTCTTTACCTGATCTGCTGATTATTTGTTGAAAACCTTGCAAACAATTTCTTCCGCACGTTAACAAGCACCAAATATGATCATCCTATGTCCAGTTTGGCGCTTCATAGACTTTTTTATGATTTTTTTATAGAAATGGATTTCTGTCTTACAATAATAATTAAAAAAAGATAGTGAACTTTTGCCAGGCCCTTGATTAAATAATATTAATTTAATTTGTAGTTGGTAGATTAAATCTTATACCGTTTATTTGAACCATTTTCATCAACACTTCATTTTAGTCTGTTACCGAGTAAAATAATAAAGCTATCCAATTTATCCTTACTCAACCTAAGTCTACTAAAGACTCTATTGAACGAGACGTAAATCCTCGAATGTTTGAACGGAAGTTTCGCCAGAAAAACCCATCAAGTTTCCGGCCGAAAGAAGCTTACGACGGGGTTGCCTTTCGAAGACGCCATCGTTTCCCGCGAACGAATCCGCCCGGCGGAAGGTTTCCGCGGAACGCGACGACCATCATCAAGCGGCGCAGCAGGATGCCAACGTAAATCGGATTTATTGAAAACTTCTGGCGTGGCTGAGCAAATATTTTGCCGTGCTTTTGACGCCACCGAACGAAACCATCCGGCGAAACCAGAGCGTCGGCTTTCGAACGTTCGATCGGACGCTGCAAAAGAGCGATAGGATTTGCATCGCAAACTGCAAGCGAACGCAGCCCGGTTGGTGTGCAATAATTATGCTTCCTGTCGTACGGTGTGCCTAGGGCCCACCAGCATTATTGGAATAGTTTCGGGATGCGTTGTTGACCATGGCCACCGTTAACCCCAACCCAAACGGGCAAAACGCAACAGCGTGGACACTTACCTTAAATATAAACTGTCCCATGTCGGAGATCTTTTCCGACGCGGATCCGGTGGCTCGTTTGAAACAATTGAGATAATCACGTGTTAGGATGAAGTATCTGGAAATAAACATCAACGTTAATGCCTTTTCTCATTAGTAGGGCGATGTCTTCTGTCGGACCGTGGGCCGAATGGCCGCGCTCATAAACTCCCGCCGGAAGTGGAAATTAAAACCGACACACAAACAGACGCGCGCATTAAGTAACGTTACGATGTCGGGAGACGATGTTTTGTGGACATTTTCTGCAAAACATCAACCTCGGCCCGGCGCAGTCATCGGGTGCACGACATTGAGTGCGATTAAAGCGCGATTAATATCGATAAACGGTTGGCGGCGGACCGGAATAACCGAATACATACCTCTCCTTCCATCTGGAGAACAGCCGATCACGCTGCTGCCAGAGGAGCCCCCGTTTGATGGGGCCCGTCATTTGCGCCACTGGAATACGGCCAATTAGGAGGGATTTCTGTAATTAACGAAAACAACGGAAAAATTCAGTGAGTGATGGAGTGGAACGAGCATAGGCGAGAGATTGCGTACGTAACGGTTTGCTCGACGATCAACAGGTCCGGCTAGTGAACAACGATAACATAGTAAGCATTGGGATGACTTTTGAAGACCTCATGTCTACCTAATAGCTCTTTTCTATCCCATCCGACATGGAATATCGGTGTACCGATAACTGATCCCCGCGACAATTGATCCCAGTAACCATAGACATAAACCATAGACAAAATTACGTTTAGCTGTCATTTTTATAACTGTGGAAAATGAATTAAGAATTTTGTCAGAAATCAATAATTATCAGTAATTTATATGCTCTTTTAATCATTATCATTAGCAGAAAACAGAAAGAAATAAAAATATTCCAATTTCTTAAAATAATAATGCCATCACCATCTAATGATGCACCAAGCCTACGGCGCCTGAGAGACTCCCGGAAAGAGTGCAGCAAGCTAACGATAGAAAGCTACTTTTGAACAAAGTTTTTCGAGACCCTCGATACCTCTTCCGAAGCGGCTCGAAGAAATCCCCCGAAGCACCCCAAAAAGGAGCAGCATCTAAAGGACTCATTTCGTTCGTTGGCCACGCTGTCTGATCCGAAAAATGGCAGCCCCGGTAGCGCACGCGGATACAAACTTTGTTCGGAATGCTAAATTTGGATCCTCCAAAGAAAAATCCCTAGAGGGTTACGCTTCTCAAAAGACCCCTCGCAAAAGTTGTGCCTCGGACAACTCGGAGACAGGGAATTCCCGACACGAGAGGATGAAAGTAAATATTGAAATCAAGGTTAATTTGCACATTCATTTGGCTGTGAAATCTGGAACAGAACGGCAGCAGCAGCAGCAGCAGCAGAACCGCAAACAGATGCGATAACCGTGCGCAAAGTGGAAAAGTTGGACCATTCAAGGTGACGGTACGAACCCGCAAGCAGCGCAAGGACATTATCGGGGCCGACAGCCGACAGGATGAGATCTCTCTCAGTTCATTATTTTAATTTAAATTACTTTTTCTCGCTTCGGCGATGATGGCGGCGAATTGAATCGTGTCAACGGGCTCTCCGTACGCCGTGTTCTATGCTGTTCTGCTGTTTAATTCTTGCTGTTTTTTTGTGTGTGTGGTGTTACAAGCTTTGTGATTAGTGTCAAAGTTTCTCAACTTATGGCACGGAGAGAGAAAGAGAGAAAGAGTTTGAGAGTCCGACAAAAATAATTAGTCCATTTAAATAGCTGATTAACGGAGATTGTGCTTTCGAAAGTTACTTATGAAAACGCACGGTCGTGGTCACCGATTCTACTCCAAAATCGCCCCTTGCTCGAACAGAGACTTCAAAATTAAACACAAACTTTCCAACCAAACGGACTACTGAAGTTGGAAATAAAAGAACTCCACGCGACAATGTTAGTCTCAACAGCCTTAAGTTTATTTTCCGTTTCTTATAGTTGCTTACGCGGCTTGGCCCAACCAAATAATTCCAATCCTGCTGTAGTATCCCGGGGAGATTCTTATCTTTGCAGGAATCGGGAAGGATCCCCGTGCATTGCGTTGTGTATTTTCCTGCGCACTGTTGTCTCCTTTCTCATGTTCTCAATAGATAAGCTTGTACCTCTGTTGCCTAGTGCCTAAGCTATTGTTGGATGAAGGTATTGCTCTGAACAGACCCTGGTCGCTTCACACGCGCCCTCGGCAGGTTTTTTATTAAATAAAGCTCTGATAGCTGAGCTATGATTTTGGTTTATTGAAAAAAGTAATAAAACAACGATTGGGAAAATTAAAGGCAGTAAAATGAACATTTCAAACGCATCGTAATCATGGAACCATAAACCGTCATACAAATGGAGGCGCATGGTGGCCCGTACGCGTTCGTCCTTTCGGTGGATGGAAATCTCATAATTGGAACATATGGTACTTTACCAACTCGAATTAGCGAATCTGAATTCACCGGCAAATGGATCAGAGAAAGAAAAATTGGCAAATCAACAAAACACTTGCACTTTCACTGCCCGTCTTATGGCACGCGCCAACCGATCTCTCGGCCAAAAGGAAAATAAAAAGGAAAACTCCGACAACCGACCAAACGGTACAACGACCGAATGATGGCTGTGCCGGGGGCGGGTGTTTATGGGCCCGGGACACACGGTGCGATCCCTGCACAACGTGTAAACGCGGCACACACACGTTGTACACGGGGACCATTATAACGATGTAAACATGTCCATGCACCATTAATATCGTGTTCCGGGCGCTCCGGTGAGCAGAGCGCCCGCCGTGCTCGCTGCTCTCGTGGTGCGAAGATGAGCAGCGCACAAAAAGTCATCGGATCTCATCCGTGGCGAAAGCGCCCCAGATCCGGAATCACCGCACGCCGCCGAGAAAGAGAGAAAGTGTTCGAGGGCGACAGAGAGAAAGAGGAGAGGAGAGTGGATGGTTTATCGTAGTTGGAGGATGTTCGAAAGTGATAATGTTGTAACAACGCCGTGTGATATGGAACCATTGTAGGATCGTGGCCCTTGCGTACGGAGCCAGACTATCGGCGATTTCCAATCCATGCTCATCGACGGCGGCGGCACAGGTTGAAGTTGAAAACAGTTGCAAAACACAAGACACGAATCACTTCCACTCACAACGCCCACGGGACCGCGTTCGATGGATGATACATTTTGCTGCTTCGATTTTGCTGTTTTCTTTATCAATGAGCTAAGATTATCGATGGGCTTCAATCAACAAACAGCACCTTCTATCGAAAGCGAAAAACGACCGCTCATCACCCACACGAGTCAGGCATAGAAAAAGGCGAAAAGGCTGATCCCCTGGGTAGGACACGGCCACATCATAAAGCGACTTAGAAGCCGGATGTGAGGCGGAGCGATAGAAAAATTCAACCCACTTGATTGCTTCTCATCAATCGACGCCAGAAAAGCTCGGACAAGTCTGATCGATTTCGGTGTCCTGGGCCGAACAAGACACCGAACTGAGATGAGTTCATTAAAAGTTGCGAGGTACAGCGATTAGACGCGAGAGTGTGTAATCTCTATGCTTGCCGGAAGTAAGATTATATTCTTTCGATTTTGCTATTTGAATTAGCGGCACTTTAAGCTGCTGGTTGGTCCGCTGCAGCTATTGGTCGGTATGGCTGTAGCTTTCAGAATGAATTAAAAAGTTGTTTTGATTTTTTATAGAGAAGATTGATCCTTTGTTTTTGTTGAAGTTATAGATCTCATTTTCTAGCCCCATCGTTTTCGGTAAATGTTCAAGAAAGTTGCGTAAACTCTCAACCAGGGCTGTAGGTTTGGTCATGATACAATGTCCCTCTTATTAAAATTTTACATTAAAGTAAGAGAAGTCTCAAAACTATCTGACTTTAACTAAGTTATTTTTCTTCTTCACTTTGAAGTTTAGCATTTGTTCATTATTATCATTTTCTCAAAATTCTAAAATATAATACTCGTTCGCCCACTTTATTCCATGTTGTACAATTTCGGAAACATTTAGTTAAGCTTAATGATCTTTTTCGTATTTGTTACAACAAAAATATCTTTGGTCCTCCGCCACAATAAAAACTATTCTTTGAAAAGGAATTAATTTCAACAACGCTTTTTTCTTTTATCAAACATCCCGGAAAAAGAACAATGAAGTATCGTTCCCTTGATCAGCCAGCATGGACCGTTGATCATCAATTTTTCTTTCAAACTCACAACATACGAAAAAAAAACGGAAGCAAAATTTTTCCACATGACAGAACAATCAGAAAAACCGGGTCCTTTTATCTCTCCTCAGGGATAAGGTATCTTTGCGAAAACAATCCACCGTTTTCGGTTGTGCCGAACCTTGTAATGACCATTTTTTAGCCTCTTACGCCACGCCATCAGCGACAGCGAGGGCACAGCGAGCCTCAGAGTACGGCACGGGAAAATACGATCGGGAACGGAAAGCATTAAACATCCAATCATGTGCTTCATTATTATCGTCATCATCGTTGTCAATATTTTCGCTCATCCCCTTATCCAGTGAGCTCTGGCCGGAGAGTCGGGAAATGAATCTTTTTCTAGGGAAAACTAATAATTTTATCTTTCAACCATGCTCGGAACCACGGCGGGATCCATTATGAGAAATCCCATCCGTAGGCAGGTGAAGCGAATCGGCGGCGCATCCGGGCGCAGGATGCTTCCTTCTACTACATCAGCCACCACACGGTTCCGTTCGAAGGAAACTATTCACGGGCAGAATCATAACATGTTTTTCGAGTGAACGAAAATCATCCACTTATTACGTACATCGAGCAGAAAACGTGCAACGTTTGTTCAACGGCTTTTCGGTTTAAGCGGGACACAATAAATGGAAATGGAAAACTAATAAAATCCCATTTGCTACGGAACTCACCATTCACATTGTTACATTGAAGATTTGCTTTGCACAAACTTTGCTGGATGGAAATTGGATGCATTGCCTGATGGAAATTATCCATTATTCTCTGAAGGTTTTGCCCAAAATTACGCTTCACGAGATTCAACTTTTATGTAGCGAGCTTTCTATTGTTTTCATAAAGTTATTAAATTGGAATTGCGAAACGTCTTTATAAAAAGGACAACATATGAATTGCTATAACACAAACTGATATGAGATTTTCCACTTTTCTCGCAATTAGGAACCACGTCCCATGAGCACGCAATCGGCGTCTCGTTTGTTTTATCGCAACTATAATAGTTTACCACAATTTTCAACGCAATCCCGCACTTACCAACTTCTCACCACGGACACTGCGTCTGAAACTGTGTGTCTGGTACTATTTGCTGAGAATCCTGAGTTTTCGAACCCGCACCAATTGCAATAATCAACTTTCTCGTCTACGACGGTCGCCAAGGCCAAGGCGGCAGCGGAAGTAGCATCTTCGTCGTCGTCCTCGTCCTCGCAGTCCTTCGGAAACAATAAATGACAAATCGAATCCAAGGCACCGGTGCGGGGCGTCCTCTTGCGTCCTGTATGTTTACCGACCACCTCCGGTGACGGTGATACTATTTATAAATCAAAGTTTTCCAATAAAGTGTGCCAACTTCTGTAAGATGACACCCGCACCAAGAGAGCTGGCCGTTGGCCGTGGGGAGTGTCTCCGTCCTCCGTTCTCTACGCCCATGCGGCGCCATGGTGGAGCTTTCTTCAATTCACTTGATTGCTTGGCTTGATGTCGGGCGGTCAAATAATTGACTCTAGTCTCTCTCTCTGGTACCGGGAAAAAGGGTTGTGGTAAATGAGAAATCTATACCACTGTCTTCGATAAGGTGGTCAGCTTATGCCCCTGTTGAACTGTGTCGAGTGATTCGGTGTCCGTATCGTAAAGCGCACTCTACAGTCGAAATGACACTTACTGTCTGCTGAAGAGCCTACATGGACCAATAATTTCTGAGCTAACCGTGGTTGAGTTGGAATTCGTATCAGGGACTAATAATCTGTTTTTGTAAATGGCGAATGCCAGAAAGAGCTGTTGCTAAAGCTTTTTAACATAAACCCAGATTTAACAAGAGAAAAAAGAGAGAAATCTGGTTAGAAGAAAATGAGTTTTATTAGCCAACCAATCACCATTAAGTAGTTTAAACGGTCACAATTTACGTTCACTGTTTTGTTAACAATTAACTTATTTAAGAGTAGATACATTTAAAAATCCAAATCTGAATGAATAAATCCCAATGAGTCGGAATTCAGCAGAAATTCATTAGCACAATTTTCATTAACCATATTTCATTATCGACGCATTATCGAATTTCAGTCGACCATTCTACTCTACGCGAAAGACGGAACAGTTTGGCAACATTATAAAGCGATCATTGGCTACATACGAGGTTTGTTCAAAAAGTATCGCGACTTTTCAATTTCCGCGGGCTACGTATATCCGATTTCCGATGTTTTTGTGGCGTTGGATTGCTACACATGTCAGTGATTTTTTGGTGAAAAGTTGAAATTTTTTGAAAAATCAGTCAATTTTTGACCATTTTTTTAGTGTGCACGTATCTTGGCCCATCGTCGATTTTTGTCGTCGTCGCCACTTTATTCCCCAGATCTGGCCCCCTGTGACTTTTTCTGTTTTTTCTGTTTCCAAAACTTAAATTACCGCTTCGTGGTCAATTAGAGTTTTGGCGTACACAAAAATCGACGATGAGTTAAAACACGCCCAAGCAAAACAGCTGCCCAAAATTTACTGATTACTCAAAATGGCCGAAATTTTTACAATAAGTCACTGACATGTGTAGCAACCTAACGCCACAAAAACTTTGAAAATCGGATATACGTAGCCCGCGGAAATTGAAAAGTCGCAATACTTTTTGAACAAACCTCGTAAACCAACTAATCCTGTTGGGTGTGAACAACATTCTACAACATCGCATCGGCTCTCGGCAATTGTGAGTACAACTGATTATTAATGTTGTTCAAACATGAAAAGATTCATTCTGGGTACGCTAAGGACATGCCCGGATGTCCCCATCCTAACAAACGATCAAGTTTCAAGTCACTGATTTATCCATTTGTCAAGCTACGTAGTCAACTCCCGGGTGTTTGTTCGGGCGCAAGCCGATCGATCATTCTCGGCCCGAAAACTGGCGCTGAATGGGAATTTGAAGAGTTGCCCCTGCCGGCCGGTCGTGAAATTGCTTCACTGCCGCCCGCCGGGAGCGTCACAATCAAAATTGGTCATAATTGAAAAAGTTGCAAAACCAATGGCCAAAACCCATCAAAAGCCACCGAGAGAGACACCTTCTCGTATTACAACAACCAAATCGGAGCGAAAGTGGTGGCAAACAATCGGAAACCGTGGCACGGGGATCAGCTCGCCCCACGTCCATCCCCAATTCACGTTCATCCCCAAACTCGTCACCCCCCGGGGGAACCGACCGATTGTCCTCACAGCCCGGTGTGTCGGTCGGCCGTGGGCGATTGAAATACTTCTTCAAATATTTACCGACGTCTTGCGGTTAATGCGCCGCCGGGGCTGAGCACTTTATTGAATTAGTCTAAGTTGTTTTTCGGTGCCGCATGAACGAAGGAGCGGGAAGCCGTTCGATTCCACGCCGGAAGGGATTTGTTTCGGCCCAGCTCGGCCGGAGCCACTCGTCCGGATCCACTGCAAACAGTGCGCACACAAATCCGGGCTCAGAAGCTTCACTTCTGCTTTTCCTGATCGTCCTGAGGTTTTGGTTTGACAACGCCGGCGAGTTAGTAGATTCCCCACAGGGTGTTACAAAGCAGGGTGGCCCGGTCGGTTGCTGTTTGTCAAGTGCAGCTGCTTTCGAGACGGTTGTTTAGCGAAAGGATTTCCACGCGACTTGCTCGCGCCGCGAGTGTGGAAAAGCGAAAGTGCGACGCCAGCCGGAATGCAGTACAATCCGACCCGAGGATGAACTCGCGCATAAAACACTTTTGTTGATATCCCCACCGGCGATCCAGGGCCTGACGGCTATCAGCTAACGAACGCCGCGCCGACCCACATCAGAGATGCTGGCGTCGGTCGCTGATTCTCATTTAACCCATCACTCCATCTACTCGGTGCCGCCTCCGGGTGGTTTCCGTTTCGAAATTAGTTAATATCAAATCATGCGGCTGTCTTGTGGCCTCCTGCTCCTGCTGCTGGAAGTGCCGTGCCGTGTGAAGCAAACCATTTTTGACATAATTTATGCATCATGCTGGTCTCGCATCAGTCGCGCGCCCTCTGCGCCATTGATTAAGCGAACGGAACGAGGGGATTCCATCAGCATGAAAATCTGGGCCCCTGCCAGAATCAGAATGTCCTGGGCCGTGTCGTCGAGGCGTCCTGACACTCCGCGGGAAGGGGTGGGGCGGAACCTAGTTAGCAGAACCGAGCATTCCGGGAACGTTCGGGTCACCCACCATCTCGATCTGCTCATCAACCCATCTCCGCCAAGCAGGTTGGGTAAAGTTCAGGTTTTCAGGAAGACCGCATGCTCCTTGCTGACACCGCTAAGCTGGGCGTCGGTAAGCACGGCGGTCCGCGGCGCGAGAAACGTAGATAGGCCGAGATTGGATTGGATCAGATAATTTCGTTTGCAGGGTTTTAGGTCAATCGGAAAGTTGGCTCGTTGTTTTCGAGATCAGTGACATCGGTCGGTGTGAATTATTAGACAGGAAGTCGACGAAAGGACAAACCCAAAATGGAACAATAAAGGAACTCTCATAGCTTACGTCGGGTTAGAGTTTGATGGCGACTAAGTGACCAAGGATGATGTAGCTTGAGAAAGTGATCTTGGGTTTCAAATCTTGACTTCCCGTATTGACTCGCTCACATTCGTTGCTCAATACTTTTGCGCTCCTGCTCGATTTTCCTGCTGTCTTTCGTTCAGTTCTGGGACACATTCAGCTGATTCTGCGAATTGTTGTTGGGTTTGCGTGTCATTTTTGTCCAAAAGTTCATGCAGAACTTTTTCGGAGTCCTCCGACGCTCTTTATTTGTTAAATCAAAATTGTCATGTTTACATTTTTGAACTACTCAAAGCACTGCGATCTTCCAAAGGCATAATGAGGAGAACCAAATTCACAGTAGTGCCAATATTTACATAATACGATTTCATAGTTTTAAACCAGCTACTTTAGACCACGATAGTGACTGCTTCAGTTTTTTATCAGTTCCTGAATCGGTTACTTGCTTTCGTTTTCTTGAAGAACTTTTTTGAAGTCCTTCGACGCTCTTTTCTTGTTAAGTCAAAATCACCATGTTTCATTTTTTTTAATCGCTTAAAACACAGCGATCTTCCAAAAACAATCTTCGGCAATCATTTGATAAGATTCTGTAGCAGTTTTTCTTCAGCAGGTAGCAGAAAAGCAACAATCCCCGAAAAACTTCATTTTCAGGTGCAAAAGTCGACATGGTCTAACCTCTTCAAAGATAAGACAAAAATAAACTAAATTTATTCTTTTTTCGACCTGATCATGTACCTTGAAGTTGGAACAAGATAATGTTGCCAAAAAAGCATAACTAAGAGGACCAAATTAAGAGCTAGAGCCAATTTTTACGCAATCGCAATTGTCTATCAAGACACCATGGTCACTACTTCAGTACTTTATCAGTTTCTGCACCGGTTACTTGCTTTTGTTTTCTTCTCGTCACACGAGATTTTTTCTAAGTCATACCTGTAAGTTGTCAACGAAAAGGCTTCGCAGCCCGTTGACTCTGTTTACGACATAAATAAACAAATAAATAAATTAACATCCGATCACATTATTAGTTCACTAACACACAACCTCATCTACAAACACATTGATTAAACTCAACGCACCGCAACACTTTTGCCAAACGGTTTCGAACCGCATGTCACTCCAATTATGGTCAGCAAAACAAAACCGGCACCACTTTCGCGCAAACCTAACATTTTCCGGACACCAAAAACATCCGTCGGTTTGCGGTTTTCCGTCGAGGCGACAGTCGTCGGACGGTCCTCCGTGTCACATCGACTTCCTGACATCCCCCCACCCCGTGTCGGGGTAAGAAATGGACAACTGGAAGGACGACGACGCCACCGGTGCTCTGCTCTGGTGTCGTTTTAATAAAGATTTGCACAACGAGCCTCCCCACATACGCGCCGTCGGGGGCTGCTCTGTGGCCGCCGCGCCTGATAAAACTTTTATAAACACTGGTTCCACGCCAACACGGCCACCACACGGGACTGAAGTCCAAAATCACAGTCCGCGCAGAGGGGGAAAACTTTTCGGCTGCGGAGTACAGGTCACCGAAAGCGGACAACACAACAAAATGACAACCACGGCTTTTCTTTTTCGCCATTTTGTCCACACACTTTATGAACTGACCACTGACCGGTGGGGGGGTGGGGCGGGGAATGTGACGGGTGATTGAGAGTGAAGTAAAGAAAATGGCAAAATGATGACATAAACAAACCCGGCGCGGAAGGAAGGAAGGAAGCTAAAGGTTAGGGAAGGCTCATTGCGCCACCCAGCGGCGGCGAGTGAATCCGATCCGGAACGGATCCGACACCACCCCCCGTCGGAGTGTCCGGGGTCGCTTCCGGAACGCATTACCGCGGTGGGTTTGTTTATTGCAGGCGGTGCGCCCGCCCCACCGGTTTCACCTCGAAGGACTTTCACCCGCACGGCACGGCGGCGGCCATCATTTTTAGTGTTTTGTTCAATACT
>NW_026454055.1:0-14900 GCF_943734635.1 Anopheles cruzii
CGATCCGACAACAATGTGACTTAATGACGACCCCCCGCAAATTGGGGGTGACCCATTTTTTAAGCCCTCCCAACGGTTTCCGGCATCCAGGAGCCGGCGCGCGCTTCCGGAATTCGCTAGATTCAAAACTAATTACGACGATGACGGTGGCGCCTAATTTTGGTCTATTGTTTCAATCTAATTGATGGGCTCATTAATTGGGGCTTGTTAAACATTGTTCGGTGGCGCACCAATCCATTGCCATTGTGAGCACCAACTATAATTTATCGAACGCCCCACGGATATCAATTATTGCCTGGGCCGCGTACCGGGAAAACATTCTCTTCCCAAAGGGCCGATAATTTATGCAATGTTTAGTTCAATCGCGAGCTCAATTCGCAACATTAGCGTGAGGTGAGGTGTCTTTTGCAGTTGCCACACAATAATTACGATAATAATTAAGAAAACAACGGTAATCCTACCTCAGGAGAGGACCGAGCATGGTTTGTTTTGTATGAATAACAGAGTCTTTCATTGAAATAGTTTAGCTACCCCCAGGTTGGTTGGTTGGTTCGGTTGAAAATGAGCAGTAAATACAAAGAAGAGCAAAAAGGAAAAATCCAAGTTTGGTAAATTTTATCACTTAACCTAAACAACTAAACACTAAAGTACGTAGAACATTTGCTATTTGACTTCAAACAGATGCGCTTCGTTTTGTGCTGTCGTGAGGAGTACTTTGGATCTTGTACTTCCTTTTGCTAAGAATCCTTTCGCCACTCTGTTTTTCGAGAGAGTTTAGCTAAGGTTCGCCTGACCATGATCTATGACGTTACGCGGACGTTACTACGGCGTAATTTCGCTTAAATCACATCGCTTCAATCATTCCATTCAACTATTTGCCCGATTTACTGAAAACTTTCGACCAACATTTCGATACGATTAAGATCCGCCATAAACATTGTAGTGTCTATTGTCATGAATTTATTAAAATTATTGGTAAATTTATAAACATAAGTGGAGGGTCTGGCAGAACAACTGTTCCATAACTTCAAGCAATCCTATCTTTTGAATCAATAGTGATAGGTACATCAATTTTTTTTCCAATGACAGTTTATTGTATTGACTAGATGTGGCTAAAACCACGTGTAGCTTTGTTCACTGGGGAAAAATATATCTAAAGTGGAGTTCACAAAAAGTCCAAAAGAGTTCACTGGAAATCCACAAAAAAATGGAATTAAACTTTAATGGTTCGAAAATAAAGATTGGGCGGTGCGAATGAAATCTTCGGCCAATTGGCCAATCAAAGAGAGAAAAAAGAAATGATAGAGAAACGCGTCAATCAAATGGAGAAAAAATATCCAACATCCAAGATATACGCAACCGAAACGTTCGACTCATACTGCAAAATGACCTCTAGGTCAAACTTTACTCTTGACATGAACAAAAGTGCGATTTAAAAAGCCAAACGTGTTGTTGTCCATACACAAAACGGTGGTCGCTTTCCCAACATCCGGGAAAATTTACTGGAAACTGCCTGGGAGACGTGGCAGTAGATAGTTTCAACCAGACTTGGGCTACGTTCCTGACACTTCATTTGCTCCACTCAAGGGGTCTCCAATTCCCGAGTTGCTAATTCAAAAGATGGTCACGCCGAGCCAAACTAATTCTTCCCTTAATCAAGGATAGTTTTCACCAATTCTTATCATTTACTCAAACAAAAACAAGTTATGATTTCGTTTGTTCTTGACATGGAACTCCTCTGCCTGCATCCGCTGTGGCTCAAAACTCTCGAAATCGCAAACGCTCGGAGAACATAATGTTCCAATCTAAAGTCAACGGTCATCGGAATCGGTACGACTCGATTTGAGCGCGTCACGGTGTTGTAACAAAGGCGATAGCATAATGTTGACACGGTACGTAATCGGCAGAGCAAACAAGCGGCCTCCGACCGTTCTCCAATACCGATCGCAACCGAGACCATAACCCGAGATATCCTTCCGGCCGACGGTCGGGGAAAAATCCAACAATCGATAAGGGGATTAGGATTAATCAACCACCGATTGGCCCTGCGAGGATAACGCTGGCTGCCCAGCCTGGCACCGACCCGCTTGGGTACCGGGCGGCGACCAGATGTTAATAACCTCTCGGCACATTCGTGCATGATTAACGCGCGAGCCCGAGGAAGGATTTTCCGGTTCCGTTTCGTGATTGAGTTTTTATTCCCACTCCGGCCACTAGTGCGCCATTCGGTCGGGTGCATTAACTAGGGCGTCCCCGGTGGACTTGATCCGGCTCCGGTTGCAATCGGAGCGCTGTATGCTAAACGGTGTAACGGTCTCTCTTCACGACCGTAACGATCCGTCCTGCGACGAAGGTGTTTCTGATTTTTCTCGTGTGCACACACACACACACGAGGGTCGAGACGGCCAGACGGCGAATCAATTAAAAGCAATTTATATGCACTCCATTGAACAAACATTTGATTTTTGCAAGTGCAAAGCACTTAATTGCATTTCCACTCCCATTCGGGAGGGGGCGAATGCGAAATGCACTTGCCGTCTGGGACTTGCCTTGCCACGGAAAAGGATGTGCCATCGGTGCTTTCTTCCGCGAGGACCCTTTGTTGGCCACTTCACGCGGCCCAGCCACGGACCAATTGGATCGTGAAAATGTGCGAAAATGAAATTTCCATCGCGCCCTCGCGGTGCATCGGTGCAGCGGACGTGATGCAGCTCTTTGCATATCGTCGCGGGCGTGCATTGATTCCGACGGCCCCGACGGCCCCGACGACCGAACGATCTCACGTCCCACACGTTGCCGTGCCGTGGAAAGGAAAACAAGTCGCTGGCTGTGCCGTTAGCGTCGTTCGGGCGCCGCACGTGCGGTGCATGTCCTTGTTGGGGCGAGAGCCCGCGTTGCAGCGCGTCCATCAAGGCACGCATTTAGAGGAAGTGCATATTGTCCCCCGGCCTTTTTTTTCTTTGTTTCTTCACTCCTCGCGAAACACTGCGTAGCGCTTTTGATCCCGGCGAACAGGGCACAGGAGCTGTGCATCCTGCGCCACTCGAGCTCGGTGATTGTGAGACGTTCGATGGCCACGATTTGCGGTCGTCGACACGAGCGGAATAGTTAATGGATTGGCATGTTTTATAACATTCGCGCAGGTCCCGCAATCAGACGGTGTTTATGTTGCTGGCCTTACTACGAATCGCTCGTCCTTTTTGATCATTTGTGTGAAGTTTTGCTGGAGGAGCAATTTCTCAACCCGGAAACCGGGAATTTTTAAAGGGCTTTGTTTTTAATGGGACTTTTTTCTGATGGGATGGCAAAAGTTAATAAACAGATCAAGGTGCTTCAATAAAGACTAATCTCTTTACCTGATCTGCTGATTATTTGTTGAAAACCTTGCAAACAATTTCTTCCGCACGTTAACAAGCACCAAATATGATCATCCTATGTCCAGTTTGGCGCTTCATAGACTTTTTTATGATTTTTTTATAGAAATGGATTTCTGTCTTACAATAATAATTAAAAAAAGATAGTGAACTTTTGCCAGGCCCTTGATTAAATAATATTAATTTAATTTGTAGTTGGTAGATTAAATCTTATACCGTTTATTTGAACCATTTTCATCAACACTTCATTTTAGTCTGTTACCGAGTAAAATAATAAAGCTATCCAATTTATCCTTACTCAACCTAAGTCTACTAAAGACTCTATTGAACGAGACGTAAATCCTCGAATGTTTGAACGGAAGTTTCGCCAGAAAAACCCATCAAGTTTCCGGCCGAAAGAAGCTTACGACGGGGTTGCCTTTCGAAGACGCCATCGTTTCCCGCGAACGAATCCGCCCGGCGGAAGGTTTCCGCGGAACGCGACGACCATCATCAAGCGGCGCAGCAGGATGCCAACGTAAATCGGATTTATTGAAAACTTCTGGCGTGGCTGAGCAAATATTTTGCCGTGCTTTTGACGCCACCGAACGAAACCATCCGGCGAAACCAGAGCGTCGGCTTTCGAACGTTCGATCGGACGCTGCAAAAGAGCGATAGGATTTGCATCGCAAACTGCAAGCGAACGCAGCCCGGTTGGTGTGCAATAATTATGCTTCCTGTCGTACGGTGTGCCTAGGGCCCACCAGCATTATTGGAATAGTTTCGGGATGCGTTGTTGACCATGGCCACCGTTAACCCCAACCCAAACGGGCAAAACGCAACAGCGTGGACACTTACCTTAAATATAAACTGTCCCATGTCGGAGATCTTTTCCGACGCGGATCCGGTGGCTCGTTTGAAACAATTGAGATAATCACGTGTTAGGATGAAGTATCTGGAAATAAACATCAACGTTAATGCCTTTTCTCATTAGTAGGGCGATGTCTTCTGTCGGACCGTGGGCCGAATGGCCGCGCTCATAAACTCCCGCCGGAAGTGGAAATTAAAACCGACACACAAACAGACGCGCGCATTAAGTAACGTTACGATGTCGGGAGACGATGTTTTGTGGACATTTTCTGCAAAACATCAACCTCGGCCCGGCGCAGTCATCGGGTGCACGACATTGAGTGCGATTAAAGCGCGATTAATATCGATAAACGGTTGGCGGCGGACCGGAATAACCGAATACATACCTCTCCTTCCATCTGGAGAACAGCCGATCACGCTGCTGCCAGAGGAGCCCCCGTTTGATGGGGCCCGTCATTTGCGCCACTGGAATACGGCCAATTAGGAGGGATTTCTGTAATTAACGAAAACAACGGAAAAATTCAGTGAGTGATGGAGTGGAACGAGCATAGGCGAGAGATTGCGTACGTAACGGTTTGCTCGACGATCAACAGGTCCGGCTAGTGAACAACGATAACATAGTAAGCATTGGGATGACTTTTGAAGACCTCATGTCTACCTAATAGCTCTTTTCTATCCCATCCGACATGGAATATCGGTGTACCGATAACTGATCCCCGCGACAATTGATCCCAGTAACCATAGACATAAACCATAGACAAAATTACGTTTAGCTGTCATTTTTATAACTGTGGAAAATGAATTAAGAATTTTGTCAGAAATCAATAATTATCAGTAATTTATATGCTCTTTTAATCATTATCATTAGCAGAAAACAGAAAGAAATAAAAATATTCCAATTTCTTAAAATAATAATGCCATCACCATCTAATGATGCACCAAGCCTACGGCGCCTGAGAGACTCCCGGAAAGAGTGCAGCAAGCTAACGATAGAAAGCTACTTTTGAACAAAGTTTTTCGAGACCCTCGATACCTCTTCCGAAGCGGCTCGAAGAAATCCCCCGAAGCACCCCAAAAAGGAGCAGCATCTAAAGGACTCATTTCGTTCGTTGGCCACGCTGTCTGATCCGAAAAATGGCAGCCCCGGTAGCGCACGCGGATACAAACTTTGTTCGGAATGCTAAATTTGGATCCTCCAAAGAAAAATCCCTAGAGGGTTACGCTTCTCAAAAGACCCCTCGCAAAAGTTGTGCCTCGGACAACTCGGAGACAGGGAATTCCCGACACGAGAGGATGAAAGTAAATATTGAAATCAAGGTTAATTTGCACATTCATTTGGCTGTGAAATCTGGAACAGAACGGCAGCAGCAGCAGCAGCAGCAGAACCGCAAACAGATGCGATAACCGTGCGCAAAGTGGAAAAGTTGGACCATTCAAGGTGACGGTACGAACCCGCAAGCAGCGCAAGGACATTATCGGGGCCGACAGCCGACAGGATGAGATCTCTCTCAGTTCATTATTTTAATTTAAATTACTTTTTCTCGCTTCGGCGATGATGGCG
Source organism: Anopheles cruzii (assembly GCF_943734635.1). NCBI lineage: Eukaryota > Metazoa > Arthropoda > Insecta > Diptera > Culicidae > Anopheles > Anopheles cruzii. The sequence goes on from NW_026454055.1 coordinate 5,785, forward strand.
GCGAATTGAATCGTGTCAACGGGCTCTCCGTACGCCGTGTTCTATGCTGTTCTGCTGTTTAATTCTTGCTGTTTTTTTGTGTGTGTGGTGTTACAAGCTTTGTGATTAGTGTCAAAGTTTCTCAACTTATGGCACGGAGAGAGAAAGAGAGAAAGAGTTTGAGAGTCCGACAAAAATAATTAGTCCATTTAAATAGCTGATTAACGGAGATTGTGCTTTCGAAAGTTACTTATGAAAACGCACGGTCGTGGTCACCGATTCTACTCCAAAATCGCCCCTTGCTCGAACAGAGACTTCAAAATTAAACACAAACTTTCCAACCAAACGGACTACTGAAGTTGGAAATAAAAGAACTCCACGCGACAATGTTAGTCTCAACAGCCTTAAGTTTATTTTCCGTTTCTTATAGTTGCTTACGCGGCTTGGCCCAACCAAATAATTCCAATCCTGCTGTAGTATCCCGGGGAGATTCTTATCTTTGCAGGAATCGGGAAGGATCCCCGTGCATTGCGTTGTGTATTTTCCTGCGCACTGTTGTCTCCTTTCTCATGTTCTCAATAGATAAGCTTGTACCTCTGTTGCCTAGTGCCTAAGCTATTGTTGGATGAAGGTATTGCTCTGAACAGACCCTGGTCGCTTCACACGCGCCCTCGGCAGGTTTTTTATTAAATAAAGCTCTGATAGCTGAGCTATGATTTTGGTTTATTGAAAAAAGTAATAAAACAACGATTGGGAAAATTAAAGGCAGTAAAATGAACATTTCAAACGCATCGTAATCATGGAACCATAAACCGTCATACAAATGGAGGCGCATGGTGGCCCGTACGCGTTCGTCCTTTCGGTGGATGGAAATCTCATAATTGGAACATATGGTACTTTACCAACTCGAATTAGCGAATCTGAATTCACCGGCAAATGGATCAGAGAAAGAAAAATTGGCAAATCAACAAAACACTTGCACTTTCACTGCCCGTCTTATGGCACGCGCCAACCGATCTCTCGGCCAAAAGGAAAATAAAAAGGAAAACTCCGACAACCGACCAAACGGTACAACGACCGAATGATGGCTGTGCCGGGGGCGGGTGTTTATGGGCCCGGGACACACGGTGCGATCCCTGCACAACGTGTAAACGCGGCACACACACGTTGTACACGGGGACCATTATAACGATGTAAACATGTCCATGCACCATTAATATCGTGTTCCGGGCGCTCCGGTGAGCAGAGCGCCCGCCGTGCTCGCTGCTCTCGTGGTGCGAAGATGAGCAGCGCACAAAAAGTCATCGGATCTCATCCGTGGCGAAAGCGCCCCAGATCCGGAATCACCGCACGCCGCCGAGAAAGAGAGAAAGTGTTCGAGGGCGACAGAGAGAAAGAGGAGAGGAGAGTGGATGGTTTATCGTAGTTGGAGGATGTTCGAAAGTGATAATGTTGTAACAACGCCGTGTGATATGGAACCATTGTAGGATCGTGGCCCTTGCGTACGGAGCCAGACTATCGGCGATTTCCAATCCATGCTCATCGACGGCGGCGGCACAGGTTGAAGTTGAAAACAGTTGCAAAACACAAGACACGAATCACTTCCACTCACAACGCCCACGGGACCGCGTTCGATGGATGATACATTTTGCTGCTTCGATTTTGCTGTTTTCTTTATCAATGAGCTAAGATTATCGATGGGCTTCAATCAACAAACAGCACCTTCTATCGAAAGCGAAAAACGACCGCTCATCACCCACACGAGTCAGGCATAGAAAAAGGCGAAAAGGCTGATCCCCTGGGTAGGACACGGCCACATCATAAAGCGACTTAGAAGCCGGATGTGAGGCGGAGCGATAGAAAAATTCAACCCACTTGATTGCTTCTCATCAATCGACGCCAGAAAAGCTCGGACAAGTCTGATCGATTTCGGTGTCCTGGGCCGAACAAGACACCGAACTGAGATGAGTTCATTAAAAGTTGCGAGGTACAGCGATTAGACGCGAGAGTGTGTAATCTCTATGCTTGCCGGAAGTAAGATTATATTCTTTCGATTTTGCTATTTGAATTAGCGGCACTTTAAGCTGCTGGTTGGTCCGCTGCAGCTATTGGTCGGTATGGCTGTAGCTTTCAGAATGAATTAAAAAGTTGTTTTGATTTTTTATAGAGAAGATTGATCCTTTGTTTTTGTTGAAGTTATAGATCTCATTTTCTAGCCCCATCGTTTTCGGTAAATGTTCAAGAAAGTTGCGTAAACTCTCAACCAGGGCTGTAGGTTTGGTCATGATACAATGTCCCTCTTATTAAAATTTTACATTAAAGTAAGAGAAGTCTCAAAACTATCTGACTTTAACTAAGTTATTTTTCTTCTTCACTTTGAAGTTTAGCATTTGTTCATTATTATCATTTTCTCAAAATTCTAAAATATAATACTCGTTCGCCCACTTTATTCCATGTTGTACAATTTCGGAAACATTTAGTTAAGCTTAATGATCTTTTTCGTATTTGTTACAACAAAAATATCTTTGGTCCTCCGCCACAATAAAAACTATTCTTTGAAAAGGAATTAATTTCAACAACGCTTTTTTCTTTTATCAAACATCCCGGAAAAAGAACAATGAAGTATCGTTCCCTTGATCAGCCAGCATGGACCGTTGATCATCAATTTTTCTTTCAAACTCACAACATACGAAAAAAAAACGGAAGCAAAATTTTTCCACATGACAGAACAATCAGAAAAACCGGGTCCTTTTATCTCTCCTCAGGGATAAGGTATCTTTGCGAAAACAATCCACCGTTTTCGGTTGTGCCGAACCTTGTAATGACCATTTTTTAGCCTCTTACGCCACGCCATCAGCGACAGCGAGGGCACAGCGAGCCTCAGAGTACGGCACGGGAAAATACGATCGGGAACGGAAAGCATTAAACATCCAATCATGTGCTTCATTATTATCGTCATCATCGTTGTCAATATTTTCGCTCATCCCCTTATCCAGTGAGCTCTGGCCGGAGAGTCGGGAAATGAATCTTTTTCTAGGGAAAACTAATAATTTTATCTTTCAACCATGCTCGGAACCACGGCGGGATCCATTATGAGAAATCCCATCCGTAGGCAGGTGAAGCGAATCGGCGGCGCATCCGGGCGCAGGATGCTTCCTTCTACTACATCAGCCACCACACGGTTCCGTTCGAAGGAAACTATTCACGGGCAGAATCATAACATGTTTTTCGAGTGAACGAAAATCATCCACTTATTACGTACATCGAGCAGAAAACGTGCAACGTTTGTTCAACGGCTTTTCGGTTTAAGCGGGACACAATAAATGGAAATGGAAAACTAATAAAATCCCATTTGCTACGGAACTCACCATTCACATTGTTACATTGAAGATTTGCTTTGCACAAACTTTGCTGGATGGAAATTGGATGCATTGCCTGATGGAAATTATCCATTATTCTCTGAAGGTTTTGCCCAAAATTACGCTTCACGAGATTCAACTTTTATGTAGCGAGCTTTCTATTGTTTTCATAAAGTTATTAAATTGGAATTGCGAAACGTCTTTATAAAAAGGACAACATATGAATTGCTATAACACAAACTGATATGAGATTTTCCACTTTTCTCGCAATTAGGAACCACGTCCCATGAGCACGCAATCGGCGTCTCGTTTGTTTTATCGCAACTATAATAGTTTACCACAATTTTCAACGCAATCCCGCACTTACCAACTTCTCACCACGGACACTGCGTCTGAAACTGTGTGTCTGGTACTATTTGCTGAGAATCCTGAGTTTTCGAACCCGCACCAATTGCAATAATCAACTTTCTCGTCTACGACGGTCGCCAAGGCCAAGGCGGCAGCGGAAGTAGCATCTTCGTCGTCGTCCTCGTCCTCGCAGTCCTTCGGAAACAATAAATGACAAATCGAATCCAAGGCACCGGTGCGGGGCGTCCTCTTGCGTCCTGTATGTTTACCGACCACCTCCGGTGACGGTGATACTATTTATAAATCAAAGTTTTCCAATAAAGTGTGCCAACTTCTGTAAGATGACACCCGCACCAAGAGAGCTGGCCGTTGGCCGTGGGGAGTGTCTCCGTCCTCCGTTCTCTACGCCCATGCGGCGCCATGGTGGAGCTTTCTTCAATTCACTTGATTGCTTGGCTTGATGTCGGGCGGTCAAATAATTGACTCTAGTCTCTCTCTCTGGTACCGGGAAAAAGGGTTGTGGTAAATGAGAAATCTATACCACTGTCTTCGATAAGGTGGTCAGCTTATGCCCCTGTTGAACTGTGTCGAGTGATTCGGTGTCCGTATCGTAAAGCGCACTCTACAGTCGAAATGACACTTACTGTCTGCTGAAGAGCCTACATGGACCAATAATTTCTGAGCTAACCGTGGTTGAGTTGGAATTCGTATCAGGGACTAATAATCTGTTTTTGTAAATGGCGAATGCCAGAAAGAGCTGTTGCTAAAGCTTTTTAACATAAACCCAGATTTAACAAGAGAAAAAAGAGAGAAATCTGGTTAGAAGAAAATGAGTTTTATTAGCCAACCAATCACCATTAAGTAGTTTAAACGGTCACAATTTACGTTCACTGTTTTGTTAACAATTAACTTATTTAAGAGTAGATACATTTAAAAATCCAAATCTGAATGAATAAATCCCAATGAGTCGGAATTCAGCAGAAATTCATTAGCACAATTTTCATTAACCATATTTCATTATCGACGCATTATCGAATTTCAGTCGACCATTCTACTCTACGCGAAAGACGGAACAGTTTGGCAACATTATAAAGCGATCATTGGCTACATACGAGGTTTGTTCAAAAAGTATCGCGACTTTTCAATTTCCGCGGGCTACGTATATCCGATTTCCGATGTTTTTGTGGCGTTGGATTGCTACACATGTCAGTGATTTTTTGGTGAAAAGTTGAAATTTTTTGAAAAATCAGTCAATTTTTGACCATTTTTTTAGTGTGCACGTATCTTGGCCCATCGTCGATTTTTGTCGTCGTCGCCACTTTATTCCCCAGATCTGGCCCCCTGTGACTTTTTCTGTTTTTTCTGTTTCCAAAACTTAAATTACCGCTTCGTGGTCAATTAGAGTTTTGGCGTACACAAAAATCGACGATGAGTTAAAACACGCCCAAGCAAAACAGCTGCCCAAAATTTACTGATTACTCAAAATGGCCGAAATTTTTACAATAAGTCACTGACATGTGTAGCAACCTAACGCCACAAAAACTTTGAAAATCGGATATACGTAGCCCGCGGAAATTGAAAAGTCGCAATACTTTTTGAACAAACCTCGTAAACCAACTAATCCTGTTGGGTGTGAACAACATTCTACAACATCGCATCGGCTCTCGGCAATTGTGAGTACAACTGATTATTAATGTTGTTCAAACATGAAAAGATTCATTCTGGGTACGCTAAGGACATGCCCGGATGTCCCCATCCTAACAAACGATCAAGTTTCAAGTCACTGATTTATCCATTTGTCAAGCTACGTAGTCAACTCCCGGGTGTTTGTTCGGGCGCAAGCCGATCGATCATTCTCGGCCCGAAAACTGGCGCTGAATGGGAATTTGAAGAGTTGCCCCTGCCGGCCGGTCGTGAAATTGCTTCACTGCCGCCCGCCGGGAGCGTCACAATCAAAATTGGTCATAATTGAAAAAGTTGCAAAACCAATGGCCAAAACCCATCAAAAGCCACCGAGAGAGACACCTTCTCGTATTACAACAACCAAATCGGAGCGAAAGTGGTGGCAAACAATCGGAAACCGTGGCACGGGGATCAGCTCGCCCCACGTCCATCCCCAATTCACGTTCATCCCCAAACTCGTCACCCCCCGGGGGAACCGACCGATTGTCCTCACAGCCCGGTGTGTCGGTCGGCCGTGGGCGATTGAAATACTTCTTCAAATATTTACCGACGTCTTGCGGTTAATGCGCCGCCGGGGCTGAGCACTTTATTGAATTAGTCTAAGTTGTTTTTCGGTGCCGCATGAACGAAGGAGCGGGAAGCCGTTCGATTCCACGCCGGAAGGGATTTGTTTCGGCCCAGCTCGGCCGGAGCCACTCGTCCGGATCCACTGCAAACAGTGCGCACACAAATCCGGGCTCAGAAGCTTCACTTCTGCTTTTCCTGATCGTCCTGAGGTTTTGGTTTGACAACGCCGGCGAGTTAGTAGATTCCCCACAGGGTGTTACAAAGCAGGGTGGCCCGGTCGGTTGCTGTTTGTCAAGTGCAGCTGCTTTCGAGACGGTTGTTTAGCGAAAGGATTTCCACGCGACTTGCTCGCGCCGCGAGTGTGGAAAAGCGAAAGTGCGACGCCAGCCGGAATGCAGTACAATCCGACCCGAGGATGAACTCGCGCATAAAACACTTTTGTTGATATCCCCACCGGCGATCCAGGGCCTGACGGCTATCAGCTAACGAACGCCGCGCCGACCCACATCAGAGATGCTGGCGTCGGTCGCTGATTCTCATTTAACCCATCACTCCATCTACTCGGTGCCGCCTCCGGGTGGTTTCCGTTTCGAAATTAGTTAATATCAAATCATGCGGCTGTCTTGTGGCCTCCTGCTCCTGCTGCTGGAAGTGCCGTGCCGTGTGAAGCAAACCATTTTTGACATAATTTATGCATCATGCTGGTCTCGCATCAGTCGCGCGCCCTCTGCGCCATTGATTAAGCGAACGGAACGAGGGGATTCCATCAGCATGAAAATCTGGGCCCCTGCCAGAATCAGAATGTCCTGGGCCGTGTCGTCGAGGCGTCCTGACACTCCGCGGGAAGGGGTGGGGCGGAACCTAGTTAGCAGAACCGAGCATTCCGGGAACGTTCGGGTCACCCACCATCTCGATCTGCTCATCAACCCATCTCCGCCAAGCAGGTTGGGTAAAGTTCAGGTTTTCAGGAAGACCGCATGCTCCTTGCTGACACCGCTAAGCTGGGCGTCGGTAAGCACGGCGGTCCGCGGCGCGAGAAACGTAGATAGGCCGAGATTGGATTGGATCAGATAATTTCGTTTGCAGGGTTTTAGGTCAATCGGAAAGTTGGCTCGTTGTTTTCGAGATCAGTGACATCGGTCGGTGTGAATTATTAGACAGGAAGTCGACGAAAGGACAAACCCAAAATGGAACAATAAAGGAACTCTCATAGCTTACGTCGGGTTAGAGTTTGATGGCGACTAAGTGACCAAGGATGATGTAGCTTGAGAAAGTGATCTTGGGTTTCAAATCTTGACTTCCCGTATTGACTCGCTCACATTCGTTGCTCAATACTTTTGCGCTCCTGCTCGATTTTCCTGCTGTCTTTCGTTCAGTTCTGGGACACATTCAGCTGATTCTGCGAATTGTTGTTGGGTTTGCGTGTCATTTTTGTCCAAAAGTTCATGCAGAACTTTTTCGGAGTCCTCCGACGCTCTTTATTTGTTAAATCAAAATTGTCATGTTTACATTTTTGAACTACTCAAAGCACTGCGATCTTCCAAAGGCATAATGAGGAGAACCAAATTCACAGTAGTGCCAATATTTACATAATACGATTTCATAGTTTTAAACCAGCTACTTTAGACCACGATAGTGACTGCTTCAGTTTTTTATCAGTTCCTGAATCGGTTACTTGCTTTCGTTTTCTTGAAGAACTTTTTTGAAGTCCTTCGACGCTCTTTTCTTGTTAAGTCAAAATCACCATGTTTCATTTTTTTTAATCGCTTAAAACACAGCGATCTTCCAAAAACAATCTTCGGCAATCATTTGATAAGATTCTGTAGCAGTTTTTCTTCAGCAGGTAGCAGAAAAGCAACAATCCCCGAAAAACTTCATTTTCAGGTGCAAAAGTCGACATGGTCTAACCTCTTCAAAGATAAGACAAAAATAAACTAAATTTATTCTTTTTTCGACCTGATCATGTACCTTGAAGTTGGAACAAGATAATGTTGCCAAAAAAGCATAACTAAGAGGACCAAATTAAGAGCTAGAGCCAATTTTTACGCAATCGCAATTGTCTATCAAGACACCATGGTCACTACTTCAGTACTTTATCAGTTTCTGCACCGGTTACTTGCTTTTGTTTTCTTCTCGTCACACGAGATTTTTTCTAAGTCATACCTGTAAGTTGTCAACGAAAAGGCTTCGCAGCCCGTTGACTCTGTTTACGACATAAATAAACAAATAAATAAATTAACATCCGATCACATTATTAGTTCACTAACACACAACCTCATCTACAAACACATTGATTAAACTCAACGCACCGCAACACTTTTGCCAAACGGTTTCGAACCGCATGTCACTCCAATTATGGTCAGCAAAACAAAACCGGCACCACTTTCGCGCAAACCTAACATTTTCCGGACACCAAAAACATCCGTCGGTTTGCGGTTTTCCGTCGAGGCGACAGTCGTCGGACGGTCCTCCGTGTCACATCGACTTCCTGACATCCCCCCACCCCGTGTCGGGGTAAGAAATGGACAACTGGAAGGACGACGACGCCACCGGTGCTCTGCTCTGGTGTCGTTTTAATAAAGATTTGCACAACGAGCCTCCCCACATACGCGCCGTCGGGGGCTGCTCTGTGGCCGCCGCGCCTGATAAAACTTTTATAAACACTGGTTCCACGCCAACACGGCCACCACACGGGACTGAAGTCCAAAATCACAGTCCGCGCAGAGGGGGAAAACTTTTCGGCTGCGGAGTACAGGTCACCGAAAGCGGACAACACAACAAAATGACAACCACGGCTTTTCTTTTTCGCCATTTTGTCCACACACTTTATGAACTGACCACTGACCGGTGGGGGGGTGGGGCGGGGAATGTGACGGGTGATTGAGAGTGAAGTAAAGAAAATGGCAAAATGATGACATAAACAAACCCGGCGCGGAAGGAAGGAAGGAAGCTAAAGGTTAGGGAAGGCTCATTGCGCCACCCAGCGGCGGCGAGTGAATCCGATCCGGAACGGATCCGACACCACCCCCCGTCGGAGTGTCCGGGGTCGCTTCCGGAACGCATTACCGCGGTGGGTTTGTTTATTGCAGGCGGTGCGCCCGCCCCACCGGTTTCACCTCGAAGGACTTTCACCCGCACGGCACGGCGGCGGCCATCATTTTTAGTGTTTTGTTCAATACT
>NW_026454056.1:0-14881 GCF_943734635.1 Anopheles cruzii
TTTCTACATGTTCGACTCGAAGACACTTATGAGCGAACAACTTCCTGGCACTAGTCATGCGCTCACGGTCCGCAAGCGGATGCTACGTCTTTGGAGCAACTTTGTCAAGTATGGGTAAGTGACACGAACCGCTTTCGGCCGATTAGTTGGGGAAGTGTGTATGCATTGGTCTAACTGGTCTCTGGTTTCAGAAACCCTACTCCGGATGTGGATCCTTTGTTGCAGAATATTGTGTGGCCACAGCTAGAGGACGGCACGATCAATGTCGTGCTAAACATTGACCACGACCTGGTGCTAAGATCGAATCCCATCGCTTCTCGCTACGAGTTGTGGCAGAGTTTGAAGCATCGGTACTCGAATACCAGGCTGTTCAATAAGTTTTGAGCTCCAGTAACAGAAGGCGTTTGCCGAATTTTAACGTGGTCGTACAAGTTTTGAAGACGATCCACGTCAAGGACGTCCAAAAACAGTAGCAACACTTGAACTTGTAGGAAAAATAAAGCATATGGTATTGGGAAATCGTCGAGTGACTGAAAGAGATTTAGTAGAAGCCCTAGGCATCTGGGCTGTGGCTGTGTAAGCAATAGTTTGACTGAAGTATTGGGTTTCAGAAAGCTGTGTGCACAATGCGTGCAGCATTCGCTAAAAATGGAATACAAACACATTCGACTGCAACCATCTCGGCACCAGAAGAAACAAATCCTTTAACAGCAGGACAATGCAGCCTGTCACAAGAGCATTTTGACAATGGCAAAAGTCCATGCATTAAAGTTCGAATTGTTGAAGCATCCACCTTGTTCTCTAGATTTGGCCCCTAGTGACTTCCATCTGTTTCCAGTCTTTAAAAACATCAAACATGGAAAGCGTTTTTCGTCAAATAATGTTGTCATAACAGCTGTGGAAGCGTATTTTGAAGCCCTTCCAGTTTTTAACTTCAGGAATGGAATCCATAAATTGGAGTCTCCTTGGAACAAGTGTATTGATGTTCAGCAAGGTCAGAAAATAGCATTTTTCTTATCGAACCGCTAAACTTATTGAGCAACCCAGTAAAACCCACGAAAAAAGAAACACATGGCGGTAATACTAGGTGTGTGCGTTGAGAAGTGAAATACAAAAAATGTTTCTAAAATTTTTATGCAAATTTCTATTTTATTCAAAGTATGTGCCATCGTTAGCTATACATTTCTCCTATCTCTCTGCTTAATCATGGATTCCCAGACGAAAGAATGCTTCGACTTTTTAAGTAAACTAATTAGTCATCCAATTTCGACTTCCTCGTGGAAAAACGAAGGGCTGCTCAGCCAATACGTGTCCCATCGATGAAAATGAATGATATTCGGAAAGAACCAAGTCTGGTGAATAACGCGGGGAGGGATAGCAACTCCCATCCAAGTGATTTGATAGTATCCTCAAACAGTTTTGTTTTTTGGGGGGCCTCGTGCTTGTTTCCATGAGCCACCAGGCGCCCCCATTGGAATTGCATTTTGGTCGTTTTTCGATCAATGCATGGTTCAAATTGATCATTTGTTGTCAGTAGCGATCGGAATTAACGTTTGCATCAGATTTTAGGAGCTTGTGAAACACCACACCTTTCTGTCCCATCAGAAAGTCCGTTTTTTGGAGTCCTTCGACGCTTTTTTTTGTTAAGTCAAAATCGCCATTTTGAAGTTTTTTAAACCACTCAAAGCACAGCGATCTTCCAAAACCAAGTCCCGACAAGCATTTGGTGCGATTCCGAAGCAGTTTTCTTCAAGAGGAGCAGAAAAATTGTAATGTCCGCGAAATGTCATTTTCAGGCACAAAAGTTGGCATGGTCTAACCCTTTCAACGGTCGTTTGATAACTGATTAATTTTTTTTGCGACCCGGACTGATTTACCTGATGTCAAAATGAGGTAATGATGAATGAACCGCAAAACTGGGAAGTCCCAATCGGCAGGTACAGCCATCATTCTAAAATTTCACTTCTCAACGCACACACCTAGTAATAGGGAACGAAAATGAAGGCGAAGCGAAACCGGTGATGGACCTTTGGACCCCGCAATTATGACATCGATAGAACACGCCCGCGATTAAGAGATTCAGACGCATTACCCACACGAGTCCGAGGAACGTTATTGACGCGAAATAAAAATAGCTCACCGCGTAGCTCACTCTCACTCTCGTTCGGGACTGACCGGCTTCCAAGTCGGCAGTACCGGTGTGTCTGCCGTAGTGTGCGGTTCAACTGGACGAAGTGAACCGTCCGAAGCGTCCGTCATGTTTGCGGTACTGTTGGCGCTTGCGGCGACAGCCGCAGCGCTGCTCTACTATTACGCCAGTCGCAGCTTCCGCTACTGGACTGACCGTGGCATCCCGCAGCTCGAGCCAACGCTACCGTTCGGCAACATGCGGGGCATGGGCAAGGAGTTCAGCTTTAACGAGCTGCTCGATCGCGCCTACCGGCGTTTCCGCGACCAATCGCCGGTAGCCGGACTCTACTTTCTCACCAACCCGGTGCTGATCGTGAACGATCTCGATGTGGCGAAGCAGGTGCTGGTGAAAGACTTCGGCAGCTTCCACGATCGCGGGCTGTACGTGAACGAGCGGGACGATCCGCTGTCGGGCCATCTGTTCTCGATCGCGGGCGAACGGTGGCGCTATCTGCGCCACAAGCTCAGCCCAACGTTCACGTCCGGCAAGATTAAGGCCATGTTCGGGACGATCCGCACGATTGGCGTAGAGTTTTTGGCCGGCGCTGAGCAGTACATCGACCGCGGCGTGCCGATCGACATCAAGAAGCTGAGCCAGTGCTTCACCTGCGACGTGGTGGGCTCATGTGCCTTCGGCTTGGAGTGTAACGCGCTCAAGAATGGCAACGCGAAGTTGCTCGAGGTTGGCAACAAGGTGTTCCGCCAGACACCGCTGCGCATGATGTACTCGATGGTTCTGTCGGTACTTCCGCGCCTTTCGCGTGCCCTACGCCTTCCACTGTTCCCGCGGGACGTGTCCTCGTACTTTATAGGCGTGGTGAGCGAAACGGTGGCGCACCGTGAGCAACACGGCGTCGAACGGTCCGACTTCCTGAACCTGCTGATTCAGCTGAAAAACCGAGGCACGGTGGAGGACGGCGGTGACCACGCCACCGAGAAACTCACCCTGGACGAAGTGTCCGCCCAGGCGTTTGTGTTTTTCTTCGCCGGCTTCGAAACGTCATCGACCACACTCTCGTTCGCGCTCTTTCTGCTCGCCAGCCACCCGGAAGTGCAGGAGCGATGCCGGAAGGAGATTCTGGAAAAGCTGGCTCACGGCACCGACGAAGGGTTGATCACGTACGAGGCACTCAAAGAGATGACGTACGTCGACCAGGTGATCAATGGTAGGTGACCCCTGGCGAAAGGATGCCGCACTGCCGCTACAAAGTGTTCCGTTTTCGATTTGGCAGAGACGCTGCGCATCTATCCGCCGGTCGGGCAATTGATGCGTTCCGTAACGCAGACGGTCCACCTCGAGGCAGCCAACTTGACGCTCAAGAAGGGTGACATGGTGTTGATACCGATCTACTCGTACCACCACGATCCGGACCTGTTTCCCGAGCCGGAGTGCTTTCGGCCGGAGCGATTCGCACCGGAAGCTGCCGAGGGTCGCCATCCGCTTGCGTTCCTGCCGTTCGGCGAAGGTCCGCGCAACTGCATCGGGATGCGATTCGGGCTGCTGGAGGCAAAGTTCGGGGTCGTGCAGCTGCTCAGCCGGCTACGCTTCACCGTCGATCCGCGCACTGAAGTCCCGCTGCGGTTGGCCAAAAACACCGGATTCCTCCAGGTGGACGGCGGCATTTGGTTGAATGCCACCAGGGCGTGAGCGAGCGATACAGTGTTTGCGTATATAGTGCCATATAGTGATTGGATTCTAAGCTACCGATTACTTGACTTCATTATGGAAATTGTAAACATTGAGTAAAACTTTTGACATTTAAGAAACGGGACGCTATACGCTTGCGGAAAGTTCGGAAACTTAAAATTAAAAATTCCGAGGGCAATTAAAATTATTTCCAGGGTGGTGAGTCTTGAACTCAAACTGCACAACAAAGCTGATTTCACAGGAAACCCACACATCGTGCAAGAGAAGCCAATGCACCCACAACGAGTGACTGTCGCGGTCAGGATTTTGGTCTGGTGGGCCGAGAAATGTTAGCTGATTAGTTCTTCGGCGAAATTGAAGCTAAAAACTTGGACGACATTTGGTTCCAAGAAGGCACCCCATCTTCAGAACCCAAACACCAAATGGACCGGCCTTTATATCGTACAGGCAGCAGTGTCGAAGGACAAACATTCAGACGCCTTCTAACGGAACCGACTTTTTGATGGTTCCTCATTGAAGCATCAAACCGCAGAGGGTGATGGGCTAAAATTAGAATCGCGTTTGATAATTGAATCCACAGCACAGCGGCCGGCTGGAAACGCCCTAGATCTACGCAGTTGCGCGTATCTTGTCCCGTCCAGTGTGTATGAGTATCGACGCAAGGGAATTAAGAGGCCTACCGACGCGTATCTCGCACCGAAAGCGATACCAGCACCACTGTAGAGCGCTTTGTCGGTGGGCGTGATGTAGCGGAGCAGTCGTTCGTTGATGACCGCAGAATCGACACACAAACCGGTCACACGGCTCGCTGTTAGTTTGCTCTTGACCGTGGCCGAGGGCAGTCGTGGTAGGTTCCGCTTACGAGATTATTTACAGATCAGTGGCCCAGACGCGGCTGTGTTGCGATGGATTACGTCAGTGTGCTGCTATACCTGGTGCTGCCCGTTCTGGGTCTGGCGTACTACTACACCCGGCAGCTGTACCGCTACTGGGACCAGAGAGGGATCCCGCAGCTGGAGGCATCGTTTCCGTTGGGCAACATGAAGAACGTTGGCCGGACGCTACACTTCAACGACGTGCTGCAGTTGGCCTACGATATGGGCAAGTCGTTGTCCAGACCGTTCGCCGGGATGTACTTTATGCTCAAGCCCGTGCTGATCGTGACGGACCTGGACATGGTGAAGTGCATGCTGGTGAAGGACTTCAACAGCTTCCACGATCGCGGGTTGTACGTGAACGAGCGGGATGATCCGCTGTCGGGCCATTTGTTTGCGATCGACGGCGAGCGATGGCGATACTTGCGCAATAAGCTTAGCCCCACGTTCACGTCCGGCAAGATCAAGGCCATGTTCACCACGATATGTGAGATAGGTGATGAGTTTTTGACGTCCGTCACAAAGTACGTCGATCGCGGTGAGCCCATCAACATGAAGCTGCTCTGCCAGTGCTTCACCTGCGACGTGGTGGGTTCGTGTGCCTTCGGACTGCAGTGTAACTCGTTGAAGAACGAAGGCTCGAAGCTACTCACGATTGGCGATGAAGTGTTCAAACCGCCGGTCTGGCGCAACATGTACATCTTCCTGCTGATAACATTCAAAGAGTGGGGTCGCAAGCTGCGCCTGCGTGTCTTACCGTCCAGCGTGTCATCCTACTTTATCAGTCTGGTGCGAGAAACGGTGGAGCACCGCGAGAAGAACCTTATCGAGCGGCCCGACTTTCTCAATATGTTGATCCAGCTGAAGAACAAGGGAACCGTGGAGGAGGGCGAGGCCGATGGACCCCAGGACAAGCTAACACTCGATGAAGTGGCCGCTCAGGCGTTCGTGTTTTTCTTTGCCGGTTTCGAAACGTCATCGACCACGCTCTCGTTCGCGCTGTACGAGCTGGCCAACAACCGCGACATCCAGGAGCGGGTGCGCGAGGAAGTGCTCGACAAGCTGCGGCTCCACGGCAACAAGATCACGTACGAGGCGCTCAAGGAAATGACGTACCTCGATCAGGTCATCAACGGTAATAGTGGGCCAGCTCGAATGGGGTCTTCGTTACTACCGATCTAACCTTTTCACTCTTTGTTTCCCTTCCAGAGACGCTTCGAATGTACCCACCGGTACCGCAGCTGATTCGCGTCTCGACCAAGCCGTACCACGTGGAAACGGAGAAGTTTACGCTCGAGAAGGACTGCATGCTGATGGTGCCCATCTACTCGATACACTACGATCCCGCGCACTACCCGAATCCGGAACGGTTTGATCCGGACCGTTTCGCGCCGGAAGCGGTTCAGGCGCGCCATACCCACGCATTCCTACCGTTCGGCGATGGGCCCCGCAACTGCATAGGAATGCGGTTTGGGCTGCTGGAGGTCAAGTTCGGTATCGTGCAGCTGGTGAGCCGACTGCGGTTCACGGTCAGCTCACGGATGCAGCTTCCGATGCGCATGTCTAAAACGGCCGGCATACTGGAGGCGGAAGGCGGCATCTGGTTGGATGCCACCAAGTTGTGAGTGAGCGAGCGAGGCGGTGCAGGAAATTAACTACCAACACTGGTGCACCCGTTCACCGGAACATGCACCCTACGGATATATGCTTCTTTAATCGTACTAACCCAATATTACACTGCGATGTACCCTAATGCCACGATTCGTTTTTAAAATTACTAATATTAGCAATGAACATTCGTTCAAGGAGTGGTTTTAAACGAGTAACATAAAGAAAAGTCGAATAAAAGACAAAATACAGGAACAGGAAGTGAGATTTTTGATGGCTTTTCTGAGTGATTTCCTTTTCCCCTTGTCGGGTTCACCGATCCGGACGGCCCTTGGGACAGTTCAATTTGCAAATTAGATTGATTTTATCACGGTGTCCATTCCACGTGTGCCCCGGCCGAGCC
The DNA here is from genome assembly GCF_943734635.1 of Anopheles cruzii. Classification (NCBI taxonomy): domain Eukaryota; kingdom Metazoa; phylum Arthropoda; class Insecta; order Diptera; family Culicidae; genus Anopheles; species Anopheles cruzii. Next base: position 6,725 of record NW_026454056.1, read on the forward strand.
AAACGATAACTCACCGGAGTCCACACCGTCCCTTGGCCGAAGGCACACCTCGTTTAAATAACGGTGAAACCGTACCGGACGATAAATCAACCTTCACAGGAAGCGCGAGTCTGGTAGGGCGGGTTCCGCGCCTAGAACTCACTCGGCCTTATAATTTCCAACAATAGAGCGATAAATGTTTGAGCTTCGGTGAAGCATATTTTGCGCCACGGCCCCCGCAGGATCTGCGCGATTGTTTGGCCGTGTAATAAATTACAATTATGCCGCTCCCCGGGTCCGCGGGAATCACGAATGGGTATGTGGTATCTATTGTGCTGCCAAGTGAATGCATGTGAAAGGCCGCGTGTCACCGTGGCCGCGAAGCGGTGTGACAAATTAGGCACGAGGCTTCAAAAGGGACGACTCCGGAGACGAATTTTTGGGGGAGCTTTGGGGCCCCGAACGGTTGACGATAAATTTGTCGAATCAATAGGCGGCCGTCGATGAGTGAGGGCACGCGTGTGTGGCGCTCCCGCCCAATGCCCACCGCTGGCTTGTTCCATTTTGCCATGGAAAATGATTTTTCATTCGCGTCGCCACGGTGGTTGCCGTGCGGCCGTTGGCATGGAAACGCCGCGTCACCGTGGGTTGCATTGTGGAAATGAAAGTAATATTTCTTCTTCCACACACACGCACTGGGGATTCCCGCGGGTCCTGGGGTACCGCACGGTGCCATTCCGAATTGTGCCCGAAGCGAAATTGAATTTAATTTTATTTGTCCCCCATTCCCGAGGATGTCTCTCGATGTCACATCGTCCTTCAGCTGGCGGGCGTGATGTTACATCGCGTTCAAACGGTGCTGAATCTGCCGATCTCGCTCGCTCGTTGTTTTGGCGGTTTATTTTGTACCGTGCCAGATGCTTTGCGGTTGGTCTGCATCTAGGCGCTGAACTTTGATCGATCTCGGATGGGACACCCACCGTATAATTGAGCGAGGCGGACAAATGGCGGTTGTGGGGCGTAAAACCGAAAATTCTGGCTGCAATTTACGAGTGCGACTGGCGTGCGCACATTAAAAAAGGGGCCAGTTAAATGATGTTCCCCGGGCACCCCGAAATGGGCCCATAAAAGTGGGCCGTGTGGTGTGCATTTGGCCGTTTGCTCTCGTTGACGATGAACGCGGACGGTCTGGCAATATGGTACGGGCACGGTTTCGGGCGTATCCGACTCCGTGATTTAAAATCATTTAACTGCACAAACACGCACAGCATTTTTCGGTCAACAATTGCTGAACAATCTGCTGAGAAAATGGACGGAATAAGTTGGACTTCTGGGCGAATCGAAATCGCAAAACAGTTAAACGAATGTAACCAACATGCACCCAACCACATGTCCCAACCGTTGCGGTAATTATTTGTTATCAGTTATCCGCGCCGCGTGTAATGGCACGGAATTCGCCGTACCGTTACGTCCGTAAATCATGTCGCTTACGCTGCGCCGGTTGCCAGCCAGGCAGCTAACAAGGGTATTGATTAAAATATGGCACACGAATCCGGAAGAGATACAAACGCAGTCGTTAAGCACAAATCGTAAACCATCGCACATCCATCAAACCAGCCAGCCACGCCAGACCCGGATGGACCCGCCGAGAGCGCACGACATCATGTCAGGCTTCCCGGGGCGCGCCACTCAGGATTCGCGGCCGTCGGTTCGCCATTGACAAAATATCCGGTGAACGTGTTCCGTCGCACGCCGAAGTTGACGGAGGAGACCATAAAATGGGGTCCTTTACCCTCCCAACCCGGTAGCTGCGGCCGTGGCCCACCGGTGCACCATTAGATTGCCAATAAACCTTTAATATTATTACAGGTGTCCCGGCGGTTGTGCCCATTTTCCACGAAACGCGAATCAGGCCAAATGAAGCGAAACAACAACCACATACACGTACCTGCGGCCGCCACCGCTTCCGCCGGGAACGTGTCCCGGGACCCGGGGCCCGCGTGATGGGTTTCCCGTTTCCCGTTTTGTGGTGGCGCGCCTGCGGTCCCATTTAGCTGCCCGATGAAGGACCCGCGCGGCTTGTCGAAGGACTCGCGGTTCGCGCTTCCGTTGTTCCGGGGGGCGCGCTCGCACCGCTGCGGAAACAAGTCCGACAGAGACGGGCAGCTTAAAAATCTCATCACCGTCACCGGGTCGCGCCCGAAAGTCAAAACTTTTTTTACCCCGCCGAGGCGGGAACTCGGTGGATCGAGTGGTTCACTGTCACCGTTACGCGGCGTCCGGGAGACGAGTGAAACGCAACAATCACGGGAAAAAGCTTATTGAATTCTGCTTGCTACATAAATACAACTTTGTTATCGCGCAGTTAAGGCAAAAGTGGTAAAAGTGTAAAAGGTTTTACGTCGGTCTTTGGGTGAGGTTCCCGGCCAAAGGGTACCGGGTAGCTGCGAACAAAGAAAAAGGACCCTTTCGACTTATCGGACGTCCGGACGATGTTTGGCGTTTGGCTCCGCCGCCACCGGGTTCTGCCGTCCGGGTTCGTGTTCGAAGCCGCGTTGGACAAAGAAAGTGCCGTGACGGGAGACGGATTGGGACTTGCAAAGTGCAACGCACAAGTAAAGCCTTCCGATCCGCAGCATCTTACGGCCTAACTTCTTTACGGATTGCTAGGCACGAATCCCCGCGTGTGACGGTGACGAATTTCATCCGGATTCCGGGTCCGCCTGTCGGTCACTGTAGCCTCAGCTGGAGCCGTGCAGATTGTGAGTGATTGGTGCCAGTCATTTCTCTTGGGTGATTTCGGACTTTTCTGTGCCAGAAATTTGATTCTTCTTGCGCCGAATTCGAGGGCCACTCGAAGTATAACGGAACGAAATTCGCCCATAAATTGTAGTGAAACTTACCCCCCGTGACGGACAAGGTACGGACAGGGACACAGAAAGGACCGTTTGCGGGCTTTCGCTATCCGTTGTTGGCGAACTGGTAATAGTTTATGCTTACCTAAACGAGACATGGGAAGAGAGAATGATGAGTTCGTTAGCGTTGTTGTGCAGATTATCATGTTCGAAGTGGCCACTGTGGCCAAAAAGTAATGGGAATTTGGATTTTCAACGTGTTTGTGGTGCGATAGGGATAACTGTTTTTATTCACTGTCACCCACATCTGTGTCAAATTGTACGTCTGAATACTAATTCTTAGTTTTTCAGAATGTCAAGAACTGTTCAACAACGCAGTTCCATTAACTTTTGCTTGGCGAATGAAATTTGCAATTGCAAAGGCCTTAGGTAAGCCAGCTCTATCGAAAACAAGAGTTTATAAATGGACAAAATGTTCAACGAGGGTCGGAAAAGCGTTGAAAACGAGCCCCGAACGACCATCAATATTAATTGATGAGCTACACGTAAGTAAAGTTAAACAATTGGTTCTCCAAAATCTTACTGACACTGTTGGAATGTCGAAAGTATCAGTGGAGACCATTTTGAGGGACCGTTTTGAGGCACAGAAATTGTTACCAATCCCAAACCGCGAAATGACTTTAGAGGAATAAATAAAGATTTTTTCAGCTTTAAACAAATTCTCGTTATTTTTTAGCCACAGTAGTATACTGTATACCTTAAGTTGATACGAAGTTTAAGGTAACCAATTAATGTTATTATGCTACAGAACAGAGATAAGTGCTGCCCTTGCCGTGCGCTCACTCTTCAACACGATAAATGCCACTTTCCGGTGAAAACATAAACGGATAGCAGCCTTGAGCGGATAACGAAATGGCTCTAGGGTTACAGTAAGGACAGCAGCTCTCGGAAAATCGCTCCTGCATAAAGCGATCGTTCCCTGACAAGCGATTCCGTGACCTTGAGATGTGCCGCACGTCTTACAAATCAATGTTGGCTGGGGTTTCATCTACTTAGCTTGCGAGCGGCACCGAGGCTCATCGTGTCGTGCCGGTCCCGTGGCAGGAAGCCACCGGAAGTGGGGGAGGCAAAAGTTTTAATGAGCGATGATGCTGGTGTTTTATATTCCTTCCACAGTACACCGGAGTGCGGCTTGCGCGTTAGGCTAAAGTCAATTTGCGGCTTCGCGGGGTCTCGCTTTTGCCGCTGCCAGCGTGAACCGCTCTGCCGGTCGGGACCATGCACACATAAACACATAAACATTCCACCGGACCGGACTCCCGACCACCGGACGTGGTCGGATCCCGGGTTGGCCCCGGTCCGACCCAGGTTTGGAGGATTAAATAAACTTTCGGTGGCGAAAGCAGGAAGCCCGCTACCCGGTTTACGTTGGTTTGCGCTCTTTTGCGGAAGTGACAGTTTGGGGACAACTCAACTCACCATGATTCGGTTCCCCTTTCCATGTGTCCCATTTTTATGTCACTTTAGTGTGCTGTGTTGCGGTTGCATTCCAGTTGAAGACAATCGCTGCCACCGAGGCACCGAGCCTGGGTTCCATTACTTTATATTATTCATTTTCACTCTACGACCAGTTCGGGATGTTCGGGACCTTCCGGGATATTTGTTTCCTGCTATGCTAATGCTAACCTCAAAGCCGGTACGGGCTTCGTGGCGCTGCTTCCGCAGCAGCAGGCCATTGTTTGAGGAGTACTTCCATGAATTTCGGAACAGCGAAATGGCATTTAGATTCAATCGACCTCCCGGAAGCGACGCTCATTCGAAACGGGATCGAATCCGTAGCGTGATCGTACAAGTTCTCGTTACTGAACGGTCAGCGATAATGGAACGGCTGGTTGTGACATTCTACGGCACACGTCCACGTCTGGGTTGGCAATGTGTAGTTGTCTGGGAGTGTGTAGTTGTATGATTTTCTCGCGTTGCTTTAATTGGGTGGTTGACAGAAAGTATCCCAGCTCAGTCCATCCGACTGGGCTGGGGGCGCATTATCATGAACTTCAGACGAAACCATCACCACGGTTGCCATCGTCTTGGCGCCACATGGGAAAAAGCCACGTTTGTGTCGTGAAATGGACCTCTCAGCGGCATCGCCCATCAGGGAGCGCACACACCAGTCAGTGGGCGTGCAAACAGTGTCGATGGCTATTGACCTGCCGGAAATTGGCTTTCGGCAGAAGATGATACCGTGACGCGAAGATGATTGAACGGGCCCCGCGGCACGTCTTCGGCGCATAATCCAATTATGTTTCAATATTCAGCCAATTATTCTGCCCATCAATGACCGCCCGGAGCGCCTGGAACTTAAAAGGCACGAAGGATTTCGCGGCACAAGCGTTCGTGATGGACGAGTCTCGTTTCCGTAGGATGGTGACACGTTTTAAACGTAAATATAAACGTAAATTTCTTTACGTTTCTTACGATTTAAGGTTCTTAATTAGTAAAATAATCAGTTCAGCGAATTCGATCGGCCATCGTTTATTTTACAATAATTCATACCGTTACGACCGTTACGGCATCCGTGTTATCCGTGCACCGTATCGGCGAACCTTCCGGCGATAACGGCGACGAAACGGTTTGCCTAATGAAGCAGAACAGCGCCAGCCACGAGTAGATGACACGGACAGCGGTCGATGAAAAGCTGAGCTTCCATCATCGTCGACAAACGTTGGCAGCGCCTTGGTGGCCACGAATTGAATCAAGAGAACAACACACAAAAAAACCACGAAGCCAATCTGATCCTCGCACGATAATGGCGACGGGTGGTGATTGTCGAGAAGAAACCACAAAAATGGGCGACGCAAAACCGGCTTCCGGAGTTTCCCGGGATAACGAGAATAAAGAGAAAGAATTCGCTACTCCATTGTCCCACCGGAAGCTGAGGAACAGTGGGCCCGGGGTTCGGGGTTTGCGGGGATGGTGGGTAACGAAATTGATGACACCATGGTGAGCACCACGCGGTACGGAGCATTCGGTCTTCGGACAGTATTTTCGTAATCATATTTTCGGTTCCGCTTACCATGCTCGATGGTGAAAAAATATTTATTAGAAAACCGGCAAACCAGCATGGCGGCCCCACACACACACACACACGCGTTCGGTGGTGTTCGAAAATTGATAAATGGAGCGTGGCGCAGGAACCCTGACTGTGGTGGCTGTCAGTGGCAGCCGCACCATCGACTCGTCGTTAGAGATCCTTCATTAGAGATCTTCGCGGTGGTCGCGGTTCGCTCGACACTCGAGGCACCGTGGCTTATGTTGCTTCCGGAGTGGAGAACACAAAAATGGCTATGTAAAAATTAACAGCACGACACAACTGTCGGAGCGAAACCAGACTCGCACCATAACTCACCCATCTCATCCCGATCGAGAGCAGACCTCTAGAGCGCTCGACACTCGCCTACATGCACCCCGAGTGTGCTCGGTTCAAATTAGGTCATCTGGCTTCCGGCTGGCGTTCGTCGCGTCGCACAGTACCGGCAGACGGCAGTGGCAGGCGTCGGCGTGCCCAGCACCTTCCGCTACTCCTCCGCGGCACGTCGTAGTGACGGCTGCAGCTGCAGCCGGAGAATGATTTCCAGCATTTTATTGACTTTTCCGACGCCTGCGGGTCTGGGAGTGGTCCCGCAAGTGCAACGGACGGGTAGCGTGGCGGACAAATGATGATGTGCTTACTTCGCCTTGTTCACACGGCGCTTGACAAGCCGGCGTTTGCGACAGAGACTCTCTGACAGCGCAGCGCCAAACGAGCATGGCGCTGGCGCCGGCACCGGCACCGCACAGCATGGAGCAAGAAACCCATTTGGTGCTGATGAGAATTTGATGGTTTTTTTTCTGTTCCGTCCACCGCTGGAAGGCTCGTAATCCGCAGCAATCTGCGCGCCACTTCTCGTGGAGTTTATTTGCCTAGCGCCGGTGGGCGGGTGGACGATAATGCAATGCTCACGCGTTCGTTCGAGTGGGCAAACGAGAATGCAGTCAGATTGAAAGGAAAGTAACGCAAATTATCCGACAATCTGGTGGGGCGGTGGAAAGGAACCGAGTTGGCAGGAAGTAGCCACAAAAAAATTGCTGGCTAACCGTACTCTGGAAGTAGTGCTGGTCCTTCGTACAAGCAAATTGTTTTGTGTTCGATGATCGGCAATGTTGTACTGTTTGTACATTTGTTACAGCATTTGTCACGCACAAGAGACAAAAACAATGAATTGGATTGCTCGAATCGGAAAATGTCAGTTGGCGTTGGTCAGTGTCAGTTGACAAGCAAGCCATCAACTCAGTTTCGAAAGTATTTTTTCTTTAAGTATCTAAAATAAATATAATATGACGAGGACTTACCTTAAATTCTTTACTTTCTTTTATCCTAAGTTGTGCCCTAACAATATCACCAGCCTTCGGGCGTCCGAGCAGTGCCATTTTGTCCTCCTCTGTCAGCTCCTCGGGGGCCTTATGTTCCGCTGCCTCGATCAGGCCTGTGACGTCATCATCTACGATTCGGTGTGTGTGTGGGCGCGATGGTTCCGTACGAATCGGTGACCCGTTTCCGGTTTGGCGCCACGCCCGCGGAGGGAATAGAAATCAGAACACAAGATTAGCGATCGTCGCCGGGCGAGAACAAGCATATGGTTCACCAGAGAAACCAAAAACCGAAAAAAGAAAAACGGCTCGAAATCAAATTCAAAAATGAAACACCAAGAAGGTATAAAAATTTGGACAAACACAAAACGAAAAATCAAAGCCTGAATGGACATGAGTGAAATCACATGACGGAGTCGAACGTGGCGTGGTTGTTGCGGAGATTCGCGAAAATGTGACGTCTTGCTTGCGTCCCACGAAAGGAATCGAAAAGAATTAAATAGAAAAAAAACAAAATTTCTTAAACAAATAATACAAACCAGAAGCAAAACGGACGAACAAAAATAGAAAATCGACAAAATTGACAACAAAATAAAACATTGGAACGCTTCCAGCCCGCGCTAGCAGGGCTGAACAGCCCTTCAAACCAATACAACCAAATAGAAAAAAAAAAACATCTGGAACAGAATATAGTACAGCAAAATGGCTCGAGCAATAAGTTTGAGGTTATTGTTTGGTTGTAGAAGAGAAAAGAACTGTAGAAGGGAGCATTTGCATTGGTTCGCGTTATTATCGCACACGCCATTCGGGTGGGTGGGTGTGTCGTGTTCCCAGCCTTTGTGGGGGGGAACACACGGCCAACAACGGTAGACGGTGAGTCGGTGAGCGAAAACACGAAACAAGATTGCCGCCGTGG
>NW_026454057.1:0-14881 GCF_943734635.1 Anopheles cruzii
TTTCTACATGTTCGACTCGAAGACACTTATGAGCGAACAACTTCCTGGCACTAGTCATGCGCTCACGGTCCGCAAGCGGATGCTACGTCTTTGGAGCAACTTTGTCAAGTATGGGTAAGTGACACGAACCGCTTTCGGCCGATTAGTTGGGGAAGTGTGTATGCATTGGTCTAACTGGTCTCTGGTTTCAGAAACCCTACTCCGGATGTGGATCCTTTGTTGCAGAATATTGTGTGGCCACAGCTAGAGGACGGCACGATCAATGTCGTGCTAAACATTGACCACGACCTGGTGCTAAGATCGAATCCCATCGCTTCTCGCTACGAGTTGTGGCAGAGTTTGAAGCATCGGTACTCGAATACCAGGCTGTTCAATAAGTTTTGAGCTCCAGTAACAGAAGGCGTTTGCCGAATTTTAACGTGGTCGTACAAGTTTTGAAGACGATCCACGTCAAGGACGTCCAAAAACAGTAGCAACACTTGAACTTGTAGGAAAAATAAAGCATATGGTATTGGGAAATCGTCGAGTGACTGAAAGAGATTTAGTAGAAGCCCTAGGCATCTGGGCTGTGGCTGTGTAAGCAATAGTTTGACTGAAGTATTGGGTTTCAGAAAGCTGTGTGCACAATGCGTGCAGCATTCGCTAAAAATGGAATACAAACACATTCGACTGCAACCATCTCGGCACCAGAAGAAACAAATCCTTTAACAGCAGGACAATGCAGCCTGTCACAAGAGCATTTTGACAATGGCAAAAGTCCATGCATTAAAGTTCGAATTGTTGAAGCATCCACCTTGTTCTCTAGATTTGGCCCCTAGTGACTTCCATCTGTTTCCAGTCTTTAAAAACATCAAACATGGAAAGCGTTTTTCGTCAAATAATGTTGTCATAACAGCTGTGGAAGCGTATTTTGAAGCCCTTCCAGTTTTTAACTTCAGGAATGGAATCCATAAATTGGAGTCTCCTTGGAACAAGTGTATTGATGTTCAGCAAGGTCAGAAAATAGCATTTTTCTTATCGAACCGCTAAACTTATTGAGCAACCCAGTAAAACCCACGAAAAAAGAAACACATGGCGGTAATACTAGGTGTGTGCGTTGAGAAGTGAAATACAAAAAATGTTTCTAAAATTTTTATGCAAATTTCTATTTTATTCAAAGTATGTGCCATCGTTAGCTATACATTTCTCCTATCTCTCTGCTTAATCATGGATTCCCAGACGAAAGAATGCTTCGACTTTTTAAGTAAACTAATTAGTCATCCAATTTCGACTTCCTCGTGGAAAAACGAAGGGCTGCTCAGCCAATACGTGTCCCATCGATGAAAATGAATGATATTCGGAAAGAACCAAGTCTGGTGAATAACGCGGGGAGGGATAGCAACTCCCATCCAAGTGATTTGATAGTATCCTCAAACAGTTTTGTTTTTTGGGGGGCCTCGTGCTTGTTTCCATGAGCCACCAGGCGCCCCCATTGGAATTGCATTTTGGTCGTTTTTCGATCAATGCATGGTTCAAATTGATCATTTGTTGTCAGTAGCGATCGGAATTAACGTTTGCATCAGATTTTAGGAGCTTGTGAAACACCACACCTTTCTGTCCCATCAGAAAGTCCGTTTTTTGGAGTCCTTCGACGCTTTTTTTTGTTAAGTCAAAATCGCCATTTTGAAGTTTTTTAAACCACTCAAAGCACAGCGATCTTCCAAAACCAAGTCCCGACAAGCATTTGGTGCGATTCCGAAGCAGTTTTCTTCAAGAGGAGCAGAAAAATTGTAATGTCCGCGAAATGTCATTTTCAGGCACAAAAGTTGGCATGGTCTAACCCTTTCAACGGTCGTTTGATAACTGATTAATTTTTTTTGCGACCCGGACTGATTTACCTGATGTCAAAATGAGGTAATGATGAATGAACCGCAAAACTGGGAAGTCCCAATCGGCAGGTACAGCCATCATTCTAAAATTTCACTTCTCAACGCACACACCTAGTAATAGGGAACGAAAATGAAGGCGAAGCGAAACCGGTGATGGACCTTTGGACCCCGCAATTATGACATCGATAGAACACGCCCGCGATTAAGAGATTCAGACGCATTACCCACACGAGTCCGAGGAACGTTATTGACGCGAAATAAAAATAGCTCACCGCGTAGCTCACTCTCACTCTCGTTCGGGACTGACCGGCTTCCAAGTCGGCAGTACCGGTGTGTCTGCCGTAGTGTGCGGTTCAACTGGACGAAGTGAACCGTCCGAAGCGTCCGTCATGTTTGCGGTACTGTTGGCGCTTGCGGCGACAGCCGCAGCGCTGCTCTACTATTACGCCAGTCGCAGCTTCCGCTACTGGACTGACCGTGGCATCCCGCAGCTCGAGCCAACGCTACCGTTCGGCAACATGCGGGGCATGGGCAAGGAGTTCAGCTTTAACGAGCTGCTCGATCGCGCCTACCGGCGTTTCCGCGACCAATCGCCGGTAGCCGGACTCTACTTTCTCACCAACCCGGTGCTGATCGTGAACGATCTCGATGTGGCGAAGCAGGTGCTGGTGAAAGACTTCGGCAGCTTCCACGATCGCGGGCTGTACGTGAACGAGCGGGACGATCCGCTGTCGGGCCATCTGTTCTCGATCGCGGGCGAACGGTGGCGCTATCTGCGCCACAAGCTCAGCCCAACGTTCACGTCCGGCAAGATTAAGGCCATGTTCGGGACGATCCGCACGATTGGCGTAGAGTTTTTGGCCGGCGCTGAGCAGTACATCGACCGCGGCGTGCCGATCGACATCAAGAAGCTGAGCCAGTGCTTCACCTGCGACGTGGTGGGCTCATGTGCCTTCGGCTTGGAGTGTAACGCGCTCAAGAATGGCAACGCGAAGTTGCTCGAGGTTGGCAACAAGGTGTTCCGCCAGACACCGCTGCGCATGATGTACTCGATGGTTCTGTCGGTACTTCCGCGCCTTTCGCGTGCCCTACGCCTTCCACTGTTCCCGCGGGACGTGTCCTCGTACTTTATAGGCGTGGTGAGCGAAACGGTGGCGCACCGTGAGCAACACGGCGTCGAACGGTCCGACTTCCTGAACCTGCTGATTCAGCTGAAAAACCGAGGCACGGTGGAGGACGGCGGTGACCACGCCACCGAGAAACTCACCCTGGACGAAGTGTCCGCCCAGGCGTTTGTGTTTTTCTTCGCCGGCTTCGAAACGTCATCGACCACACTCTCGTTCGCGCTCTTTCTGCTCGCCAGCCACCCGGAAGTGCAGGAGCGATGCCGGAAGGAGATTCTGGAAAAGCTGGCTCACGGCACCGACGAAGGGTTGATCACGTACGAGGCACTCAAAGAGATGACGTACGTCGACCAGGTGATCAATGGTAGGTGACCCCTGGCGAAAGGATGCCGCACTGCCGCTACAAAGTGTTCCGTTTTCGATTTGGCAGAGACGCTGCGCATCTATCCGCCGGTCGGGCAATTGATGCGTTCCGTAACGCAGACGGTCCACCTCGAGGCAGCCAACTTGACGCTCAAGAAGGGTGACATGGTGTTGATACCGATCTACTCGTACCACCACGATCCGGACCTGTTTCCCGAGCCGGAGTGCTTTCGGCCGGAGCGATTCGCACCGGAAGCTGCCGAGGGTCGCCATCCGCTTGCGTTCCTGCCGTTCGGCGAAGGTCCGCGCAACTGCATCGGGATGCGATTCGGGCTGCTGGAGGCAAAGTTCGGGGTCGTGCAGCTGCTCAGCCGGCTACGCTTCACCGTCGATCCGCGCACTGAAGTCCCGCTGCGGTTGGCCAAAAACACCGGATTCCTCCAGGTGGACGGCGGCATTTGGTTGAATGCCACCAGGGCGTGAGCGAGCGATACAGTGTTTGCGTATATAGTGCCATATAGTGATTGGATTCTAAGCTACCGATTACTTGACTTCATTATGGAAATTGTAAACATTGAGTAAAACTTTTGACATTTAAGAAACGGGACGCTATACGCTTGCGGAAAGTTCGGAAACTTAAAATTAAAAATTCCGAGGGCAATTAAAATTATTTCCAGGGTGGTGAGTCTTGAACTCAAACTGCACAACAAAGCTGATTTCACAGGAAACCCACACATCGTGCAAGAGAAGCCAATGCACCCACAACGAGTGACTGTCGCGGTCAGGATTTTGGTCTGGTGGGCCGAGAAATGTTAGCTGATTAGTTCTTCGGCGAAATTGAAGCTAAAAACTTGGACGACATTTGGTTCCAAGAAGGCACCCCATCTTCAGAACCCAAACACCAAATGGACCGGCCTTTATATCGTACAGGCAGCAGTGTCGAAGGACAAACATTCAGACGCCTTCTAACGGAACCGACTTTTTGATGGTTCCTCATTGAAGCATCAAACCGCAGAGGGTGATGGGCTAAAATTAGAATCGCGTTTGATAATTGAATCCACAGCACAGCGGCCGGCTGGAAACGCCCTAGATCTACGCAGTTGCGCGTATCTTGTCCCGTCCAGTGTGTATGAGTATCGACGCAAGGGAATTAAGAGGCCTACCGACGCGTATCTCGCACCGAAAGCGATACCAGCACCACTGTAGAGCGCTTTGTCGGTGGGCGTGATGTAGCGGAGCAGTCGTTCGTTGATGACCGCAGAATCGACACACAAACCGGTCACACGGCTCGCTGTTAGTTTGCTCTTGACCGTGGCCGAGGGCAGTCGTGGTAGGTTCCGCTTACGAGATTATTTACAGATCAGTGGCCCAGACGCGGCTGTGTTGCGATGGATTACGTCAGTGTGCTGCTATACCTGGTGCTGCCCGTTCTGGGTCTGGCGTACTACTACACCCGGCAGCTGTACCGCTACTGGGACCAGAGAGGGATCCCGCAGCTGGAGGCATCGTTTCCGTTGGGCAACATGAAGAACGTTGGCCGGACGCTACACTTCAACGACGTGCTGCAGTTGGCCTACGATATGGGCAAGTCGTTGTCCAGACCGTTCGCCGGGATGTACTTTATGCTCAAGCCCGTGCTGATCGTGACGGACCTGGACATGGTGAAGTGCATGCTGGTGAAGGACTTCAACAGCTTCCACGATCGCGGGTTGTACGTGAACGAGCGGGATGATCCGCTGTCGGGCCATTTGTTTGCGATCGACGGCGAGCGATGGCGATACTTGCGCAATAAGCTTAGCCCCACGTTCACGTCCGGCAAGATCAAGGCCATGTTCACCACGATATGTGAGATAGGTGATGAGTTTTTGACGTCCGTCACAAAGTACGTCGATCGCGGTGAGCCCATCAACATGAAGCTGCTCTGCCAGTGCTTCACCTGCGACGTGGTGGGTTCGTGTGCCTTCGGACTGCAGTGTAACTCGTTGAAGAACGAAGGCTCGAAGCTACTCACGATTGGCGATGAAGTGTTCAAACCGCCGGTCTGGCGCAACATGTACATCTTCCTGCTGATAACATTCAAAGAGTGGGGTCGCAAGCTGCGCCTGCGTGTCTTACCGTCCAGCGTGTCATCCTACTTTATCAGTCTGGTGCGAGAAACGGTGGAGCACCGCGAGAAGAACCTTATCGAGCGGCCCGACTTTCTCAATATGTTGATCCAGCTGAAGAACAAGGGAACCGTGGAGGAGGGCGAGGCCGATGGACCCCAGGACAAGCTAACACTCGATGAAGTGGCCGCTCAGGCGTTCGTGTTTTTCTTTGCCGGTTTCGAAACGTCATCGACCACGCTCTCGTTCGCGCTGTACGAGCTGGCCAACAACCGCGACATCCAGGAGCGGGTGCGCGAGGAAGTGCTCGACAAGCTGCGGCTCCACGGCAACAAGATCACGTACGAGGCGCTCAAGGAAATGACGTACCTCGATCAGGTCATCAACGGTAATAGTGGGCCAGCTCGAATGGGGTCTTCGTTACTACCGATCTAACCTTTTCACTCTTTGTTTCCCTTCCAGAGACGCTTCGAATGTACCCACCGGTACCGCAGCTGATTCGCGTCTCGACCAAGCCGTACCACGTGGAAACGGAGAAGTTTACGCTCGAGAAGGACTGCATGCTGATGGTGCCCATCTACTCGATACACTACGATCCCGCGCACTACCCGAATCCGGAACGGTTTGATCCGGACCGTTTCGCGCCGGAAGCGGTTCAGGCGCGCCATACCCACGCATTCCTACCGTTCGGCGATGGGCCCCGCAACTGCATAGGAATGCGGTTTGGGCTGCTGGAGGTCAAGTTCGGTATCGTGCAGCTGGTGAGCCGACTGCGGTTCACGGTCAGCTCACGGATGCAGCTTCCGATGCGCATGTCTAAAACGGCCGGCATACTGGAGGCGGAAGGCGGCATCTGGTTGGATGCCACCAAGTTGTGAGTGAGCGAGCGAGGCGGTGCAGGAAATTAACTACCAACACTGGTGCACCCGTTCACCGGAACATGCACCCTACGGATATATGCTTCTTTAATCGTACTAACCCAATATTACACTGCGATGTACCCTAATGCCACGATTCGTTTTTAAAATTACTAATATTAGCAATGAACATTCGTTCAAGGAGTGGTTTTAAACGAGTAACATAAAGAAAAGTCGAATAAAAGACAAAATACAGGAACAGGAAGTGAGATTTTTGATGGCTTTTCTGAGTGATTTCCTTTTCCCCTTGTCGGGTTCACCGATCCGGACGGCCCTTGGGACAGTTCAATTTGCAAATTAGATTGATTTTATCACGGTGTCCATTCCACGTGTGCCCCGGCCGAGCCAAACGATAACTCACCGGAGTCCACACCGTCCCTTGGCCGAAGGCACACCTCGTTTAAATAACGGTGAAACCGTACCGGACGATAAATCAACCTTCACAGGAAGCGCGAGTCTGGTAGGGCGGGTTCCGCGCCTAGAACTCACTCGGCCTTATAATTTCCAACAATAGAGCGATAAATGTTTGAGCTTCGGTGAAGCATATTTTGCGCCACGGCCCCCGCAGGATCTGCGCGATTGTTTGGCCGTGTAATAAATTACAATTATGCCGCTCCCCGGGTCCGCGGGAATCACGAATGGGTATGTGGTATCTATTGTGCTGCCAAGTGAATGCATGTGAAAGGCCGCGTGTCACCGTGGCCGCGAAGCGGTGTGACAAATTAGGCACGAGGCTTCAAAAGGGACGACTCCGGAGACGAATTTTTGGGGGAGCTTTGGGGCCCCGAACGGTTGACGATAAATTTGTCGAATCAATAGGCGGCCGTCGATGAGTGAGGGCACGCGTGTGTGGCGCTCCCGCCCAATGCCCACCGCTGGCTTGTTCCATTTTGCCATGGAAAATGATTTTTCATTCGCGTCGCCACGGTGGTTGCCGTGCGGCCGTTGGCATGGAAACGCCGCGTCACCGTGGGTTGCATTGTGGAAATGAAAGTAATATTTCTTCTTCCA
Organism: Anopheles cruzii; assembly: GCF_943734635.1. Classification (NCBI taxonomy): domain Eukaryota; kingdom Metazoa; phylum Arthropoda; class Insecta; order Diptera; family Culicidae; genus Anopheles; species Anopheles cruzii. The sequence goes on from NW_026454057.1 coordinate 7,389, forward strand.
CACACACGCACTGGGGATTCCCGCGGGTCCTGGGGTACCGCACGGTGCCATTCCGAATTGTGCCCGAAGCGAAATTGAATTTAATTTTATTTGTCCCCCATTCCCGAGGATGTCTCTCGATGTCACATCGTCCTTCAGCTGGCGGGCGTGATGTTACATCGCGTTCAAACGGTGCTGAATCTGCCGATCTCGCTCGCTCGTTGTTTTGGCGGTTTATTTTGTACCGTGCCAGATGCTTTGCGGTTGGTCTGCATCTAGGCGCTGAACTTTGATCGATCTCGGATGGGACACCCACCGTATAATTGAGCGAGGCGGACAAATGGCGGTTGTGGGGCGTAAAACCGAAAATTCTGGCTGCAATTTACGAGTGCGACTGGCGTGCGCACATTAAAAAAGGGGCCAGTTAAATGATGTTCCCCGGGCACCCCGAAATGGGCCCATAAAAGTGGGCCGTGTGGTGTGCATTTGGCCGTTTGCTCTCGTTGACGATGAACGCGGACGGTCTGGCAATATGGTACGGGCACGGTTTCGGGCGTATCCGACTCCGTGATTTAAAATCATTTAACTGCACAAACACGCACAGCATTTTTCGGTCAACAATTGCTGAACAATCTGCTGAGAAAATGGACGGAATAAGTTGGACTTCTGGGCGAATCGAAATCGCAAAACAGTTAAACGAATGTAACCAACATGCACCCAACCACATGTCCCAACCGTTGCGGTAATTATTTGTTATCAGTTATCCGCGCCGCGTGTAATGGCACGGAATTCGCCGTACCGTTACGTCCGTAAATCATGTCGCTTACGCTGCGCCGGTTGCCAGCCAGGCAGCTAACAAGGGTATTGATTAAAATATGGCACACGAATCCGGAAGAGATACAAACGCAGTCGTTAAGCACAAATCGTAAACCATCGCACATCCATCAAACCAGCCAGCCACGCCAGACCCGGATGGACCCGCCGAGAGCGCACGACATCATGTCAGGCTTCCCGGGGCGCGCCACTCAGGATTCGCGGCCGTCGGTTCGCCATTGACAAAATATCCGGTGAACGTGTTCCGTCGCACGCCGAAGTTGACGGAGGAGACCATAAAATGGGGTCCTTTACCCTCCCAACCCGGTAGCTGCGGCCGTGGCCCACCGGTGCACCATTAGATTGCCAATAAACCTTTAATATTATTACAGGTGTCCCGGCGGTTGTGCCCATTTTCCACGAAACGCGAATCAGGCCAAATGAAGCGAAACAACAACCACATACACGTACCTGCGGCCGCCACCGCTTCCGCCGGGAACGTGTCCCGGGACCCGGGGCCCGCGTGATGGGTTTCCCGTTTCCCGTTTTGTGGTGGCGCGCCTGCGGTCCCATTTAGCTGCCCGATGAAGGACCCGCGCGGCTTGTCGAAGGACTCGCGGTTCGCGCTTCCGTTGTTCCGGGGGGCGCGCTCGCACCGCTGCGGAAACAAGTCCGACAGAGACGGGCAGCTTAAAAATCTCATCACCGTCACCGGGTCGCGCCCGAAAGTCAAAACTTTTTTTACCCCGCCGAGGCGGGAACTCGGTGGATCGAGTGGTTCACTGTCACCGTTACGCGGCGTCCGGGAGACGAGTGAAACGCAACAATCACGGGAAAAAGCTTATTGAATTCTGCTTGCTACATAAATACAACTTTGTTATCGCGCAGTTAAGGCAAAAGTGGTAAAAGTGTAAAAGGTTTTACGTCGGTCTTTGGGTGAGGTTCCCGGCCAAAGGGTACCGGGTAGCTGCGAACAAAGAAAAAGGACCCTTTCGACTTATCGGACGTCCGGACGATGTTTGGCGTTTGGCTCCGCCGCCACCGGGTTCTGCCGTCCGGGTTCGTGTTCGAAGCCGCGTTGGACAAAGAAAGTGCCGTGACGGGAGACGGATTGGGACTTGCAAAGTGCAACGCACAAGTAAAGCCTTCCGATCCGCAGCATCTTACGGCCTAACTTCTTTACGGATTGCTAGGCACGAATCCCCGCGTGTGACGGTGACGAATTTCATCCGGATTCCGGGTCCGCCTGTCGGTCACTGTAGCCTCAGCTGGAGCCGTGCAGATTGTGAGTGATTGGTGCCAGTCATTTCTCTTGGGTGATTTCGGACTTTTCTGTGCCAGAAATTTGATTCTTCTTGCGCCGAATTCGAGGGCCACTCGAAGTATAACGGAACGAAATTCGCCCATAAATTGTAGTGAAACTTACCCCCCGTGACGGACAAGGTACGGACAGGGACACAGAAAGGACCGTTTGCGGGCTTTCGCTATCCGTTGTTGGCGAACTGGTAATAGTTTATGCTTACCTAAACGAGACATGGGAAGAGAGAATGATGAGTTCGTTAGCGTTGTTGTGCAGATTATCATGTTCGAAGTGGCCACTGTGGCCAAAAAGTAATGGGAATTTGGATTTTCAACGTGTTTGTGGTGCGATAGGGATAACTGTTTTTATTCACTGTCACCCACATCTGTGTCAAATTGTACGTCTGAATACTAATTCTTAGTTTTTCAGAATGTCAAGAACTGTTCAACAACGCAGTTCCATTAACTTTTGCTTGGCGAATGAAATTTGCAATTGCAAAGGCCTTAGGTAAGCCAGCTCTATCGAAAACAAGAGTTTATAAATGGACAAAATGTTCAACGAGGGTCGGAAAAGCGTTGAAAACGAGCCCCGAACGACCATCAATATTAATTGATGAGCTACACGTAAGTAAAGTTAAACAATTGGTTCTCCAAAATCTTACTGACACTGTTGGAATGTCGAAAGTATCAGTGGAGACCATTTTGAGGGACCGTTTTGAGGCACAGAAATTGTTACCAATCCCAAACCGCGAAATGACTTTAGAGGAATAAATAAAGATTTTTTCAGCTTTAAACAAATTCTCGTTATTTTTTAGCCACAGTAGTATACTGTATACCTTAAGTTGATACGAAGTTTAAGGTAACCAATTAATGTTATTATGCTACAGAACAGAGATAAGTGCTGCCCTTGCCGTGCGCTCACTCTTCAACACGATAAATGCCACTTTCCGGTGAAAACATAAACGGATAGCAGCCTTGAGCGGATAACGAAATGGCTCTAGGGTTACAGTAAGGACAGCAGCTCTCGGAAAATCGCTCCTGCATAAAGCGATCGTTCCCTGACAAGCGATTCCGTGACCTTGAGATGTGCCGCACGTCTTACAAATCAATGTTGGCTGGGGTTTCATCTACTTAGCTTGCGAGCGGCACCGAGGCTCATCGTGTCGTGCCGGTCCCGTGGCAGGAAGCCACCGGAAGTGGGGGAGGCAAAAGTTTTAATGAGCGATGATGCTGGTGTTTTATATTCCTTCCACAGTACACCGGAGTGCGGCTTGCGCGTTAGGCTAAAGTCAATTTGCGGCTTCGCGGGGTCTCGCTTTTGCCGCTGCCAGCGTGAACCGCTCTGCCGGTCGGGACCATGCACACATAAACACATAAACATTCCACCGGACCGGACTCCCGACCACCGGACGTGGTCGGATCCCGGGTTGGCCCCGGTCCGACCCAGGTTTGGAGGATTAAATAAACTTTCGGTGGCGAAAGCAGGAAGCCCGCTACCCGGTTTACGTTGGTTTGCGCTCTTTTGCGGAAGTGACAGTTTGGGGACAACTCAACTCACCATGATTCGGTTCCCCTTTCCATGTGTCCCATTTTTATGTCACTTTAGTGTGCTGTGTTGCGGTTGCATTCCAGTTGAAGACAATCGCTGCCACCGAGGCACCGAGCCTGGGTTCCATTACTTTATATTATTCATTTTCACTCTACGACCAGTTCGGGATGTTCGGGACCTTCCGGGATATTTGTTTCCTGCTATGCTAATGCTAACCTCAAAGCCGGTACGGGCTTCGTGGCGCTGCTTCCGCAGCAGCAGGCCATTGTTTGAGGAGTACTTCCATGAATTTCGGAACAGCGAAATGGCATTTAGATTCAATCGACCTCCCGGAAGCGACGCTCATTCGAAACGGGATCGAATCCGTAGCGTGATCGTACAAGTTCTCGTTACTGAACGGTCAGCGATAATGGAACGGCTGGTTGTGACATTCTACGGCACACGTCCACGTCTGGGTTGGCAATGTGTAGTTGTCTGGGAGTGTGTAGTTGTATGATTTTCTCGCGTTGCTTTAATTGGGTGGTTGACAGAAAGTATCCCAGCTCAGTCCATCCGACTGGGCTGGGGGCGCATTATCATGAACTTCAGACGAAACCATCACCACGGTTGCCATCGTCTTGGCGCCACATGGGAAAAAGCCACGTTTGTGTCGTGAAATGGACCTCTCAGCGGCATCGCCCATCAGGGAGCGCACACACCAGTCAGTGGGCGTGCAAACAGTGTCGATGGCTATTGACCTGCCGGAAATTGGCTTTCGGCAGAAGATGATACCGTGACGCGAAGATGATTGAACGGGCCCCGCGGCACGTCTTCGGCGCATAATCCAATTATGTTTCAATATTCAGCCAATTATTCTGCCCATCAATGACCGCCCGGAGCGCCTGGAACTTAAAAGGCACGAAGGATTTCGCGGCACAAGCGTTCGTGATGGACGAGTCTCGTTTCCGTAGGATGGTGACACGTTTTAAACGTAAATATAAACGTAAATTTCTTTACGTTTCTTACGATTTAAGGTTCTTAATTAGTAAAATAATCAGTTCAGCGAATTCGATCGGCCATCGTTTATTTTACAATAATTCATACCGTTACGACCGTTACGGCATCCGTGTTATCCGTGCACCGTATCGGCGAACCTTCCGGCGATAACGGCGACGAAACGGTTTGCCTAATGAAGCAGAACAGCGCCAGCCACGAGTAGATGACACGGACAGCGGTCGATGAAAAGCTGAGCTTCCATCATCGTCGACAAACGTTGGCAGCGCCTTGGTGGCCACGAATTGAATCAAGAGAACAACACACAAAAAAACCACGAAGCCAATCTGATCCTCGCACGATAATGGCGACGGGTGGTGATTGTCGAGAAGAAACCACAAAAATGGGCGACGCAAAACCGGCTTCCGGAGTTTCCCGGGATAACGAGAATAAAGAGAAAGAATTCGCTACTCCATTGTCCCACCGGAAGCTGAGGAACAGTGGGCCCGGGGTTCGGGGTTTGCGGGGATGGTGGGTAACGAAATTGATGACACCATGGTGAGCACCACGCGGTACGGAGCATTCGGTCTTCGGACAGTATTTTCGTAATCATATTTTCGGTTCCGCTTACCATGCTCGATGGTGAAAAAATATTTATTAGAAAACCGGCAAACCAGCATGGCGGCCCCACACACACACACACACGCGTTCGGTGGTGTTCGAAAATTGATAAATGGAGCGTGGCGCAGGAACCCTGACTGTGGTGGCTGTCAGTGGCAGCCGCACCATCGACTCGTCGTTAGAGATCCTTCATTAGAGATCTTCGCGGTGGTCGCGGTTCGCTCGACACTCGAGGCACCGTGGCTTATGTTGCTTCCGGAGTGGAGAACACAAAAATGGCTATGTAAAAATTAACAGCACGACACAACTGTCGGAGCGAAACCAGACTCGCACCATAACTCACCCATCTCATCCCGATCGAGAGCAGACCTCTAGAGCGCTCGACACTCGCCTACATGCACCCCGAGTGTGCTCGGTTCAAATTAGGTCATCTGGCTTCCGGCTGGCGTTCGTCGCGTCGCACAGTACCGGCAGACGGCAGTGGCAGGCGTCGGCGTGCCCAGCACCTTCCGCTACTCCTCCGCGGCACGTCGTAGTGACGGCTGCAGCTGCAGCCGGAGAATGATTTCCAGCATTTTATTGACTTTTCCGACGCCTGCGGGTCTGGGAGTGGTCCCGCAAGTGCAACGGACGGGTAGCGTGGCGGACAAATGATGATGTGCTTACTTCGCCTTGTTCACACGGCGCTTGACAAGCCGGCGTTTGCGACAGAGACTCTCTGACAGCGCAGCGCCAAACGAGCATGGCGCTGGCGCCGGCACCGGCACCGCACAGCATGGAGCAAGAAACCCATTTGGTGCTGATGAGAATTTGATGGTTTTTTTTCTGTTCCGTCCACCGCTGGAAGGCTCGTAATCCGCAGCAATCTGCGCGCCACTTCTCGTGGAGTTTATTTGCCTAGCGCCGGTGGGCGGGTGGACGATAATGCAATGCTCACGCGTTCGTTCGAGTGGGCAAACGAGAATGCAGTCAGATTGAAAGGAAAGTAACGCAAATTATCCGACAATCTGGTGGGGCGGTGGAAAGGAACCGAGTTGGCAGGAAGTAGCCACAAAAAAATTGCTGGCTAACCGTACTCTGGAAGTAGTGCTGGTCCTTCGTACAAGCAAATTGTTTTGTGTTCGATGATCGGCAATGTTGTACTGTTTGTACATTTGTTACAGCATTTGTCACGCACAAGAGACAAAAACAATGAATTGGATTGCTCGAATCGGAAAATGTCAGTTGGCGTTGGTCAGTGTCAGTTGACAAGCAAGCCATCAACTCAGTTTCGAAAGTATTTTTTCTTTAAGTATCTAAAATAAATATAATATGACGAGGACTTACCTTAAATTCTTTACTTTCTTTTATCCTAAGTTGTGCCCTAACAATATCACCAGCCTTCGGGCGTCCGAGCAGTGCCATTTTGTCCTCCTCTGTCAGCTCCTCGGGGGCCTTATGTTCCGCTGCCTCGATCAGGCCTGTGACGTCATCATCTACGATTCGGTGTGTGTGTGGGCGCGATGGTTCCGTACGAATCGGTGACCCGTTTCCGGTTTGGCGCCACGCCCGCGGAGGGAATAGAAATCAGAACACAAGATTAGCGATCGTCGCCGGGCGAGAACAAGCATATGGTTCACCAGAGAAACCAAAAACCGAAAAAAGAAAAACGGCTCGAAATCAAATTCAAAAATGAAACACCAAGAAGGTATAAAAATTTGGACAAACACAAAACGAAAAATCAAAGCCTGAATGGACATGAGTGAAATCACATGACGGAGTCGAACGTGGCGTGGTTGTTGCGGAGATTCGCGAAAATGTGACGTCTTGCTTGCGTCCCACGAAAGGAATCGAAAAGAATTAAATAGAAAAAAAACAAAATTTCTTAAACAAATAATACAAACCAGAAGCAAAACGGACGAACAAAAATAGAAAATCGACAAAATTGACAACAAAATAAAACATTGGAACGCTTCCAGCCCGCGCTAGCAGGGCTGAACAGCCCTTCAAACCAATACAACCAAATAGAAAAAAAAAAACATCTGGAACAGAATATAGTACAGCAAAATGGCTCGAGCAATAAGTTTGAGGTTATTGTTTGGTTGTAGAAGAGAAAAGAACTGTAGAAGGGAGCATTTGCATTGGTTCGCGTTATTATCGCACACGCCATTCGGGTGGGTGGGTGTGTCGTGTTCCCAGCCTTTGTGGGGGGGAACACACGGCCAACAACGGTAGACGGTGAGTCGGTGAGCGAAAACACGAAACAAGATTGCCGCCGTGG
>NW_026454058.1:0-14877 GCF_943734635.1 Anopheles cruzii
AATCAATTAAGCACACAGAGCCGGTGCCCTTCTCAGCAGCAGCAACAACAACATGCAATGGCAAACCAGGACTCGGAACCTGCGAGCTGGAGCCCCCGTTGTGGCCATGGTCAGCAAAAACTGGACCGATCACACCGCACGGAGTTAACACGTGGCGCATAACGTTTCAATTAACTTTTCCCAATCGTTTGTTTTATTTTATCGCTTTGTTATGAGCCCCCAAAACGCTGCGCCAGATCGACTCACGCACGCACGCACGATCGCTCATATCGCGCAACCAATCCAAGGTCGGACCCGGGGCACAACAATCATAAATTTGTCGCAAACGAGACATTCGCGAAAGTTGGAAACGGGGCCGTGTAATATATCAATAAACTGTATCCCGTGCCTCGTTTATGCTGGCCACCACACCGAACCCACCTCGATTCTCCCTGTTTTGCGCCCTGTCCCTCATACCTCATGCGCTCCTCCGATCCGTGATCGGTCGGCGCGCCAGAGTGCATTGTCACTCAGAAGTGTCGAACAGCATTTTGTTGACACTTTCGGTCGAGCAAATTGACAATCAGACACACGGAGCGTGCGCCTTGAACTACAGGACCAACATAAGTTTCGCAGTTTGTCACGGCAGCGCGCAGGCAGCGCCGGCATTGAGATGGACACTCTCGCGCGATGGTTGGCGTGTTTCTACGACTTGCGCAAGGTCCTCATCGCGCCGGGGTGTAATGCTTCGATCGATCACCGGTACACGTTGAGTGGCGAGTGCGATGCGAGAAAAAGCAACAAGACGTTGATTTTTATGATGGCCACCTCATATCTGTGTCATGCGCCGTTCGCCGTGTCATACGCAATTAAAGGGGGCGACGATGGTGAATTATGCTGATGATGGCGTCAACAAGACAAATTTACCGTCAGCCAAAAAGTGCCTCTCTGCCTGCCTGATGAAGTTGAGGTTATGCGTTCAATAAAGTGCCGATCCTCCGTGCATCGCACACGATGCGAAATCGGGGTGACGATTATGAATTTGTTTTACGGCCCTCCCGGCCGGGGATACTTTTGGCTGCTAATGTCAATGCCAACACTGTCCCCGGGTGCAATCGACACCCCACATCCGCGTGTGGTATAAATTCGACGAGCACTCGATCGGCTCGCTGGCAAGCTCAGTAAAGGCGAGTGGAGAGTGATGCATGCTTTGGCCAGTTTCAAAATTGCGAAAACACACACACAATCCGCCAACGGCCAATCCCTGGGCGCCTTGTGTGTCGATGTTTTAAAACACCGTTTATTGCATAACATTCACAAATTATCACAGCACCTGTCGGGCCCGGCTCGTCAGCGTTTATGACGCGCTAGTCGGTTGGTCGGTCGGTCGGTCGGTCGGAGAGTGTCAAGTTCGCCGGAGTGGAGAAGACCATTAGCGCACGGGGCGCACCGAGGACCTTGTGCCCAATGAGCTCCAAATTGCGGTGGCCCGCCGGAACGCAGGGGCGCCGAATCATGTCTAGGTCATGGCGGTGGGTCCTGGCTTGCCGACGACCGTCGCATCGCATCATCTAAGCCTAATCAAGAGTGACCCGGAGCCGAAGACCGCGGGGGCCACCGAAACACCTCCAAAGGCCTAATTGGACCCACAAAAAACCCCCACCGTGATGAGGCCAGCTCGTCGGTCGGGCGAAAATTTGACAATTTCGCGACGTAGCACGTCCAATCGGTAAACTCCCGCGGTCCGCCTGACATCCAGCAAACCGGATCCGGACCACAAGCCAGCGGGTGATTCCGAGGGAGCGAAAAACTTTAAATAAAACGTCACTTTCGCGAATGGCCGCGCGCTTAATAAATATATCAATCACACGTGGCCGAGTGTCACCCGTGCGTGATAAATGTCGGCCCGCGGGCCGACCATCGACTAAGATGACCTCTCCCCTAATTAGCTGGCCAATGAGTGAAGTATGGCCTCTCTGCCGATTCGATCCGACCGCTGCTTTAATAGAATCCGCTGCCAGTGCTGCCGGTGAATTCGGTTCGGCACTGACGGGAGCGGAAAATTGTCGCTTGACAGTCTCGACTCGAAGGCGCAGCCCTGTCAATCATGCGCGTTGAACTATGCGTCTTTTGAGCATGAGATCCGAGAAGGTTGTGGACCGGGCGAAGGGCTTCCGAACTGGTTGCCGGCCGTTCCAGGACGAATGTATAATTTCGAGCGGCTCGGAAACGCTTATTTTAATTGCTCCCGATGCAAACAAAAGGTCCGAAGCACAATTGTGGCCAACCTCACTCGCAGGCCAGCTCGTGACCTATGATAATCGAATTCAGCGGCTGAGTACCCTAATAGCCTCCGGGCCGGCCATAAAGTCATATTCTTTCGCCGGACCTTGAAATGTCTGAATAAGGGTCAGCCGCGAAGGTGCGTACCTGGTAGATCGAAGAAAAGTGTCCATTCGTCCGCATCTGCGAGCGGTTCTGGGGCTGCGGTGATCCCAACGGTGACATCAGGTGGGTGCTGCTGCCGTAGCCCTGCATCTTACGGCTCAGCGGCTGGTAGATGGCACCATTCGCAGACAGCATATCTGTGGAGAGGCAGAGAAGCGGATTAAAGATTAGCATCGTCGCCCCGTATCGGATGTTCCGTTCGCGATAGCGATCGATCGGAAGGTTTTTAATTATGCGCCGGATCACCACATTCGATCGAGACCCACAATTGGAAAGGTAACGTCAAGCCAAGCAGCGCATAAACCACGACTCTCAAAAAGGTGTCGGGAGGCAGCTGCCACTGGCGCAGATGTTTCGGAGCGAAAAAGTCGACCAGAATGTAGCCGGAATGTGGAACCGGAATGGTGCAAACGCTGCCAAATTGCCGTGAAACGCGAAACGGTTCGAAAGCAAACGAACGTAAACGCAACCGAATGATAATGATGTCGATGATAATGCTTCGGATGATAATAAGCGGCCCGAGTGCGGTAAGAGAACGCGGCGCTTGGAATGACAACATTTGCATACATAACTACCCCCAACAAACCGTTCGTTCGCGTGCAACGCAGTAAATGTGGCGGAAAATGAAGATGTTGCAACAACAAACGATGTTGCGTTCCCATTCGGCAACTAATGGCAGAATTGGCGCACGAAAAATAAATATGTCTTTCCAATTCTTCTCGGAAACGCCCGAAGGTGGTGGCTTCGGACTAGGCAGTGTGGTGAAACTTTGTGACGCCCGGCCAAACCCTTCTCCAGTCAGGCCAGGCCATTCGATTCGGCTTCGATGTGTTGAGTGGAGAAAATTAAACCATTTCTTCGCCACGCCACGAAGTAAATCGCAACCGTTGCCTTTCGAGGCGCCCGAAGTTTTCGCGCCCTGATTCTCGGTGCGTGCCCGAAATTGCATCCATGCCGCCGGATACTGACACGGCAAGGCATCCCGCCTAACGGAGAGAGCTTTGGTTCGTCTGTTTCGTCTGTGTGTGGCGTAAAAAAAGGGACTTAAATAAAACAATTCCCAAAACAGAGCCTTACCAGCCAGCCAGGGGATGTTTATGCTCACGTATGGTGATCTGTTGCGTATAACAGTTTGGGTCCCCTCCACCGCTGTCAACTCAACCTAGGCCCGGTAAACGGTCCAAGCGTTGAGGATCGAACGCGTGAAGATGGATCGTTTACCGGGAGAGCAGGTCGACGACCGAGAGACGAGGAATGCGAAAAAGGCGCAAACGGAGCGAGATTAGATTAGTTGCGATCAGGAGACGGAAAGAACAGCAATGTTTTAGCACTCGGTGCTAGGAGTAATAAAGAACATTAACTACCTAACCATGCTTAGTACATTTTTAACCGTTGATCGCGACGATAGACAACAGTGATCACAAAAAATCCTCGAAATTTCGAATGAATGATCGATGGAATTCGACAGACGATTCTTCGGCGCCCTGCTTGCTTCATTGTCCCTTACCTCAAAGAACACAATTGTTTAACCAGCACCCCAGTGGCACCCCAATTAGTAGTAAGGCCTCGGAAGGCGCCTCGGGGAACCAACAAGCGGGCCACAATCTGCAGAAAACTTGAGCCGCTCGGGGTGAGCAAAAAACCAAAGCAAACCACAAAACCTTTCACCTTATAAGGTATCGCCGCCGTGAAGCCACCAGCCCGCACTATATAATAACAGCATAATTCAGATCGGGATCGAGCACACACTAACATGCGCACGCCAGCCCGCCGGCAAACACGTGTCGGCCGTGCCAACAATAAGCATTAGGCGAGCGGCGAACGGCAAATCGAGCCCACTAACGTGCGCTCATCGCCAGTAGCCGCCCGGTGGCCGCTGGAAGCATAATGCAAAGTCAGCTCCGGTTCCACTTGCTCGGATCTACATCGTGGCCTCCAGCGTGGCACTAATTTGCGTACGCCGCGGTATGCTTGGGACGCTCGGAGCATACACTTTATGCAACATTCTAGCAATTCACCGTGTGCCATATTCTGGCCGTCGCCGTCGTGGTTCTCGAGCCGCGCCACAAAGGGCAGAATGTCGCGGGGGACGCGTTTAGATTCATAGCACATGCACATGGAGGGTCGCCTCACGGAGCTCGTTACCGAGAGGCCACTACCCGAGAATTAATAGACCGCACGAGGGACGTCGCGTTCTGTGCCCGGCGCACGTTGAATGCTTATGATTCGCTTGCGGAAAATTCTGCCACATTTCTGTGCAGATTAATTACACAGCGACTGCGACCTGATGACATGTTCGGCTGCGACGGCAAGAATTTAGCCACCATCTCCGGTGGGTGAACCTCTGCCCAAACGGGTTAACGGAGTTGAGTTGAAGCTGAACCTCCTTAAAAGTCACTTTTTTGAACGAGCCCTATTGACCGCGCGAGTGTTTACGATCGCCAATTTCTGTCAAAAGCCCTTAGCCACCGAAACCCAGCCCCATTAATGGAGCCACGCAAGGCACGGTCCGGTTAAAATTTACACCACTTCTGGGCGAAGTAAAATGGAATAACGTTGGAAATATTTAAATGAGAACACCCAGCCGACCCAGCAGCGCTCCTGTGGGGCTCGGAAAGTGGGCCCCGGACCGGTGCTGCTTCTGCTGGGCGAACTCAGGCATTTGCGATCGAGTACCCCTACGAGAGCGTTCGCCCGACAGCTCTTAAGGATTCCATTACCGGCCCCGTACAGCACACACGCCAGCGTAAACTGGCCTCATCTGTCTCACGCCACCGCAAATGGAACCACAACGCTCCACCAACGAACTAGTCGAGGCGAACGCCGACCGGCGAGAAACGTTAAACTGTAACTGTTTTTCGTTTAATGGCCCGTGAAAAGCCCTACCCCGTGTCTCGCGCGCGGCGGCGACGTAAGAAAGATGTTAAATCAAGCGCAACGAAATGGCAACCGAAATAAATATCATCGAAAAAGCGATCCTCTCGGAGCCCGAGTGCCAAGCGCCAAGCGCGTCGTGTAGCTTACCATCCAATAAATAAATCTTTGGAAATCGCTTTTCACGACCGACCGAGCGACAGCGTCAGCGATTGCCTTCGTTCTCGAAATGTCACAGCCGCGCGAGGGCGCGCACCGTGAAAGCCGAGACGGGCGCGCGCTCGGTCAGGGATCAGCCCGCCGGAACGAAACCGGAACGAATCGGAACGAATTTTACATGTCGTTGTGGCATCAAACGAACGGCAGCGAACGCAAGCGCAAAAGGCCGGGCAGTGAGAACCAACCCATTTGCCCCGCAGCGGACGTCTACAAGCCGAAGTGATTGATAAGCGGCAGTGTCCTGGATGGTTCACCAACCTGCAAGCTTTGTAGGTTTCGGAATTAAAATAACAAAACTGAGTGACCCATTCCGGGGACCCCCGAAGCTCCACACGAATGGAACGGTTCCCGCTCTCCCGATGCTGACCCTGGAGTTGCGAATATAAATCAACGTCACTTTCGTTTACTACATTTTGCAGTTGTTTTCTCAATGCTCTAGGCCCGGTGATCTACGGAGAACACACGGAGTGCGCAGAAAATAATCACTTCGCGTACGGCGCTGAAGGCTACTACTTCCACTGCCTTCGGGTGGCCTCGGCCCGAACTACGGTGGATAAGGATAAGTCAAGAATCAAGGAATGCATAAGCCGGCACCAGGGATGTGGAATTTGGTCGTGCCGAGGCGAGCGCGACAGCATCTCCATCGTAAATAAGGTGTCCCCACCAGGCCGGAGTCCTGCGGCTGCTGCCGGTCTTACACACGTGAGCATCGGATTAATAAATTTCGCCAAATCTCACAATTTACGGGCTGACAAGTGACCAAACTGGACGAACGAAGCAGCTGTCACAGCGGCCTAAAACTCGTCGGGGTTCGTCGCTTGCAACGAACTCTTTCGTTCGAACGTTCGTTTCCGTCCTTCGGAGCCACTTAACGGTCGGTGACGAATGTTTGGGATCGAATTAAAAGTACAATCCGGTCGAGTGAGAGTACTACACACACGCACACCACACACACACCACACAAAGCCACCGGAAATTTGATTAACGAACGAAAGAGCGTCCGATGAAAAACGGCCCAATATATCGCCGTGCTCTGCGATCGGGTGGGCCGAACAAATCTGCAAATTTATCCCCATCATAAATTGCTCTCTTCTCACAATCAACATTTTTTCGGGTGATCGTAAATAACGACCAATCTTTGGGGCAACGCTCTGGACCCCACACACGCTGTATTGGGCGCGCGAGACGATTTTGTGATTATCTTATCGCGGGCCGTAGTGTATTATTATTTCATTTAGCCTTAGGCGGATGATCGCTCGTTGGAAGGCACACAAATGGAATCCTCCGCCATTTTGTGTACCCAACAGACCCATAAAACATCCTATTAATGGTGCTCGAAATGAAACGTCAGTTTAATTTTCTTTACCAGCAGCAGTCGTCGGCAGCAAATGTCGAAGCATCGTTAGCATCCGGCCATCGGCCATCAAAGTATCTTCTTCTCGGTGGGGAAAACAAAAACCCAAACGCTCCTTCAAACGGCGGGCACACAAAAAACCCCAAACACCGTCCTTGCCGCAGACGCTAATTGCTTATGTTGCACGGCAAAAGCGGTGTACTTGGGCCGACTTTATTTCCACTCCGGAGACCTCCGAGACTCATTACGGCGGGCGGGAGAGGGCTCGCAAAAAAGGATCCTCGACACTCGTTGGCTACCGTTTTTCGCCGATCGGGCGGGCCACCCAACGAACCCGGCGTACGTCACACACCGCGCGTTCATGTTGGTTGATTTTAACGGCAGGCAAATTAAAACTTTATACGTATATGATCGTAAAATCCCTCGGAGCGTCGTTGGCGGTTGGAAGCTGGGCCCAGGAACGGTAACGGCCATGTTTCGCACCGTGCACCCATCGCGCGCGCGCACGCACGCCGAGGTCGCTCTCCGCTGCGCTCCGACACTTGCTCCGAAGGGTCAGGGCATTGCCGACTTGTACTGAGCGCGCGCGATTGCGCAAAAGTAAATGCAACCAATAAAAGTCCGGCGCGTCCGCATGCTCGCCCAGGATACACCAGGTCCGCGCCGTGCTGCGCCACGCCACGGTCTTATCTCGCCATCATCGAGCATCGAGGAAATAAAACGCGAAATTAATTTTCGCCTCGCGTTCGCCGCCGTGTCCTCGGCGCTCCTCGGGCGGACAGTGCGCGGCAGCGCAATAAAATGGTACCGAAAACGAAACCGAGCTCCGTCGCCGCGCACCGTGCTCCGTTGCCACCGCCGACACCGATTCCGATCGTAATTAACCGATACTAAATCCAGGGGCCAACCCTGGGGGGTGCCGGGCCGAGTGTGCGGGGTAGATCGAATATCGCGCGGCCCGGCCGCGGCTCGAAAAGTTCATCAGTCACCCGTGCGCGGACGACGACAGATCCCGAGACCCAGTTTATGCAACGCGAATGCCACAAGGTCAGTGACGACCTAATTACGGGACCGGGGCGACGACGACGACGCAGACGACGATGGACGGGGGACGTTTTGATTGGCAAGGAAAAGAGCTTCAAAGCCACTCGCCGCAGATTCGGTTCGCGGCGCGCATTTATATATCCCGTCGTCCGGAGGCTGGCCGGCGGCGCACAAACCGGGGCCAGGATCCGCGCGGAAGAAGTAGAAACCGCTGGATCCGCGTCCACATCCTGTGGCGACCCCCATTTTCTCCCCGGCGTCGGGTGGCAGGTGGAAGAACGGTTCCCCTTTTTGACAAGTTGATCGAGAGGTGTTAAAAGGACCAACCGAAAGTGAGGCAATAAAGATATCGCTTCGTTTTAATCGCCCGCCCGGCGAGCATTCACTTTTTTCACTCGGCCCCGGTACCCGGTGCTCTGCGCGTTGAAGTGTCAAACTCCGATAGTGCATCTCGCGGTCAGAGCAACACTGGCAGGGCGAACTAGGACACCGGCACTGATGCGATGGGATGTTGATAGGGAAGAAGGTGTTGCTGGGAGTGAAATCGTTTCTCGGTTTGTGAGGTAACCCCGAGACACTTCGCCGTCGACGTCGCGGCTGCATCATGCGAAGGTCAACTCACGTCACACAAGGATCGCGGCCGATGTCTGCTGGCCGAAAAGATGTCGAATTGTGGTCTAAATGATTAAACAATTGGGATTCTAATGATCCATATGAACAACTAATCTTTTCAAAAATATTATAAATTTGGAACAAGGATTCATTTTTGGAACTTCATTGATAAGCCCTGGCTCTACGCGTAGGTTCTAATGTGTATTAGCAGGGTGTTGAAAGAAGTAGTTTATTATGAGTTGCTACCGTATGGCCGCACACTAAATTTAGATCTCTACTGTCAACAACAGAACCGTTGAAACTAGCGAAAGCGAAGATATCTGGAGAAGATTATGAAAATCGATTACTAGAGTTTTTCGTCAATAAGAACCAAGAACCAACTATCAGAGAGGCATCATGAAGCTACCTTTAAAATGGCAACAAATTATACAAAAAAAAATGCATGTTTGTAGTTAATTGGACCATCGGAAACATTTTAAATAAAGTTTTGAGTATCACGCAAAAAAACGGATTTCCTTTTCTCCAAACTTGTATGTTTTCTGCTGACACTTGCGCACAGCTTTAAGAAGGGAGACGAAGCAACAATGTCAATGTCTCATTAGGCCGTTGCGAAGTCATACTTCCTCGATCATTTGAACTTTTGAAACCCGAAGGCAGGATCCGGAGTGAAAGGGAAAACATGACTTGATTTCAAAGTGAAATCGAATCATTGCTCGAATCATGGCTCATTGCTTCATTGCTCCATTATGAAGCAAAACACGTAGAAAATCGATAGGAAAAGATAGGCTTCAAAACAAACGGTGCCTCTTTGTGAATAGAATAAAACATAAAATTGTAGAAATTCGAGAAAAGCTACATATGATTCGAATATGATCCCCAATTATTTTTTTGGGTGAACTATTCCTGGACTATTGGACTCGCTAACTACCTGAGTCCTTAATCCATCAACTCTACTCTATGAGTGCTTGATGCACTAAGCTCAAAAGGAGCAACCAACATAAAAACGAAAAACACATGCCACACAGGGTGGGGTCCAAAAGTGAAAATCATAATGGGAAGTGATTAAATCGCTTCCTGAACCCCCCCGGGGGTTGACGCCCTCCCCTCGCAACCGCACCCAGAAGAAATCGATAACTCACCGATGCTGTCGAGGTCCGGCTGCCGGCGCATCATGCCGGTGCGTGGCTGCAGCAGCGTCCCCGCCGTCGCCGCCGTGTGGCCGGTCGGCTGGGATCCTGGCGGCGCGAGCGGCCCTAACCCCTTCTCGGCTTGGCAGCAGTGCGGGCAGGCCTCGTTGCGGAACATGCACGAGTAGCAGCGCTCGTGGCCGCAGGCGTCGATCAGCTTCCTCTTCTTGCCCTTATCGAACGGCATCTGGCAGCTCGGGCAGAGGGCGCCGCCGGTCTCATTCTCCAGTATCTTGCGGATCGCGGCCAAATCTGAAAGTTTGCACAAACAACGGGCGAAAGTGTGTTCAGTTCCGTTACCAAAACAGGGATGGGCGTGGAAAAATATGGGGAAAAAGCTTAAAACGGAGAAGGATGTTGCACCAATTTCTTGCCCTGGTCCCTCCCGAGGTGGCGAACCCCGAACATGGGACGCTAATGTCCCCCAGCAGAAAGGGAAAGGGTCGATCGGCCAGTGCGGGAGCGCCGAGGGTCAATAAATTAATGATATTTAGCCTGCCACCCACCGAACCACCGACGCGCGAGGGAGGAATTCTTCCGGAGGGCTTGCACCATAAATGCCGGACTTTAGCTGCCAAGACCTCCCAGGCACTCACTCCTCCAAAAAAGGGACGAAACCTTCTCGGAGGGATTTACCCCCTCGCCATACTGTTCCCCGCTGCTTTCCGGTGCAAGGTAAAAGTAAGGATCCTCGACGTGGCTCGGGCGCGCGAATAAGTCGATCACCCAGAGGGGGGTGACCAAGCGAAGGGGGGGATCAATCTCGCGACCCAACCTCGCCGGGCCGACCAGGCTGGGTTCGAACAATCGATTTTTCAAATCGGCAAACATTCATACCCGGGGCGGAAGCGCACCCGGCGCCCTTTCGCGGTTCCAACTCCGCCCCTCGCCGCAGCACAACCTGCCGCGGAACACCTGCCGCCGCGTGTGTGTGTGTGTGTGCGCGCGCGGGAAACTCAGCGGGAAGCCGTGGCCGTGGCCGAGCCGGATAGAGGCCCCCCAGATTTGACACGAAGTCCGACATCCTGAACTTTTCCCCTGATCCCCACGGCGCGAGGCTGATATTTGAACACGGTGCCCCACCTCGCTGGCCCCTCGGGGAGAAGCGTTGGGGGGGCCCGAATTTTGCCAACAACAAACGCGGCCACCAATTTCCCCCCCAAATTGCCTTCTCGCTTCCCGTTGGGTTGTCGGTGCTCGTCCGTTGAGTCATAAATCATCGACCATCGAGTCCGCCTTCCCTCGGGGCCTTCGGGAAGGCGGAGATTCGCCGGACGAGATTTACCGGCCACGAGGGTCTCACCGGGCCTCTCGGGTCCGGCCGGTGCACGATTTCTTCCGCGAATGTTTTGTCAGTTTTGAATGTAAACAACTTTCGTGTCGGAGGCCGCCGTCGCCGCCGCGCGGACCTCTGGAGATCGATCGATCGTCGACGGACCCCGCACCCCTAAAAGTGGGTCACAGTCCGCCCCGGCCCGAGGACGAGGGCTTCCACTTGACCGCATCGCATCCGTTACCAGATCGCCCTCGGCTCGGTTGACCTTTTCCTTTGAGGGCAGAGTCCGCCAGGTTCGGACCCCGGCGAGAGTGCACACACACACACAGGGAGACAGGACACAATGTGAGCGAATTGTGGACGTCAAAGAGGTCCCCCGGAGGGCGCCAGTTTGCGACAAGTTGCGGTCCAGATCACGGACTGAGTGTCGCGCTAACTGGGACTGGCATCGAAACAGGGTGGGGAGTGCTTCTAGAGGGGGGTCCTAGGGTCCTGGATTGCTGCACGAACATGCGCTGCGGCAGCACTGGGAATTAGATTTCAATTAGCGGGAGATTAATTTCGGTCACGTTCGCCGTATGACCGGCAGGCGGCGTCTGGCGACCCCGCGCGAAGGGCGACCCCCTTCCGCATACGGCCACTTGCCACCAGCCCCCGACAACCCAGGCGGGATACCAGCGGGATACCAGGTGCCGTGCGGTTGGGCACGGCACGATAATGTGGCGATATCTATGCGCGGACACGCGATCACGTTGCAGCGATCCGCCATAATTCTCTCTCTCTCTCTCTCGCTTTTAGAACGTGCAAATGCAATATGGACCGTAGCACTGTCGAGGATCGAGTTATTGGCGAGAGTGGTCCGTGATCCTGGCCGCTGACCCTTCCCTTGGTTTCGGTGAAAGAACTTTCCTAATCCGGTTCCTAAGCTCGACTCGGACGAAAGTCGCAGCACTGAAGAAGTTAATTCGATTGTAGCCCTCCAGGATACTGGCATGCCCTCCCCCGGTGGGGTGTGCCACATTCGCCGTGGAATCCACGACGGGAACGCCTGTCATCGCCATCGCGGGACTTCGCCAGCCAACGCCAGTACCGCAAAGGACGCGGCCTGAGAACACGACATTTAACGGTGAACGCGCGCGCTGTCTGTCGCGGCGGCGTGGCGGTGTGGAGTCGAGGCGGAGTTGTAAATTCGGATTGACAGTCGGTCCGTCGCCGGCCGCCAGCACGCGGCCCCACCGGCCGCGGACCCGTTCCGAATCATCACGGAATGAAGATTTATGTTGTGTGTGCCGTTTTATTTCTCTATCTTCGGCTGGCCAACGCGTCTTGTGTGCTGCTCCTTATTAACATTTCGCCCGCATAGTGCGCAAACCCTTCCCCCAAAAAACACTAGACACCCCCCTTCCCGTCCCCATAGTGTGATCCGTGGGATCCCCGAGGGCCCCCAATAAAGCATATGGGGAGCAGTTTGTTTGACTTTCTACATAATTTATGATCGCCAATCGATAAGATCGAAATAATAAATTGGCACCAAAGCGCGCGCGCGCACGCTTGTGTGTGTGCCGTCTGCCCGGAGCGCCCACCGAAATCCTTTCACCCTAACGATGCCGGGTTTTGCGCGGTCGGTTCACTTTTTTCGCTTGCCCGCGATTTGGCTAATTTGATTAGGCGGCGGTGAAAGTCGCGTAGCGTCGGGATCTAACGGGCGGCGGCGGCGGCGTCGGCCACATGCCCCGGCCTGCCTCGGGCACGATTAATCACCGCGTGCAAAATAAAACAACGGGAGAAAACTCGAGGCCCAACTGGAGGAGAGGATCATTGCTGTTCGATCACCCAATTAATTATGTTCCCCGACCCGGCGGCGGCGACAGCGACGGGGATGGCGCACTAACGGCTTCCGTACCGTCCCGACAGCATAAAACGGCCGAGTCGCGATGGTGAAAATTGGATTACCCTCGCGGGACCATAAACGCGGGGTGGCCAAAAAGCGCCACCCTGGAGCCTGTCTCCCAGGGCCCGTTTTTTGGGGGCCTCGCTTTATGGCAGTATGTTTGTTTTGGGGCTCCTCCCGACCACCCCTTCGCTAATCCGGGCCCTCTCCGGGTGGACGTGGGAACGCCACCACCTCGTTTATCCGGCGGGACCTTCACCTTGCCGCGGCGAAAGCACGGAGGGCGCCCGGGGCTTCGTTGAATGATGCCTATCAATTCATTCTGATCGATATCTTCCAACAAGCCTCGGCAGGGGAGAGACCCGGGGGTCGGACGGGGGTTTTTATCGCCATTTTCACCATCATTAGCCATGGGTTAGGTTTTATTTTTTAATTCCGCCCGATCGGGGCCCACCGATACCGCGAGAAGCACCGTTAGAGATCAGTCCGGTGATAGGTGAGCTGAGTCCGCCGGGGGGAAGGAAGTGTAAAAAATTGGCCGATCCAACTTAACGTTAGTCTACGATTTTACACCCTCTGGCCCGCCACACTTGAAGGGTGTGTTGTAAAATTAGTGCCAAAGTTTAGGTGATTTATCTCATCCAACACAAACAAGACGGAGATTTTGTACGAAGAGTTTTTGGACGAATGGGCGAAAGGATTAAATTAATTGAATTAATTAAAGGAAACGATTGGGGATCAAGCATTTCATTAATACATTTATTTATTCTTCCGTCCGTTCCGTTTGACCCCATTGGCCTGCATGGAATGGATACCACCGAAACAATGGGCTTAAATTTCGAACAATTGTGCAGCTCAAACTGTTTCTTATCCCTCTTAGACATTGACATTGAGCAATCTAATTGGAAAACAAATTCAAGTACAAACCTTAGCCTTTGAAATCATGTATTTATGTTTCAACAAAGTCACCGCTAAGCTTTTAGAGTTTAGTATCAGTGCGTAACGTGTTATAAATTTCGTCATTCAGTCACTAAAGAATTACAAAGTTGTGTGCTTTATTACATTGTTTGAAAATAAATAATCCTTACGCTAACTGAAGTCGAGTCAAGTGACTTCAACGAGTCAAGTAACAGTTCGGGATTTCAGCGTTCCAGCCGAGTCCTTCTAGTCTAGCACACCTCGTGAATGTTCAGTGATTTAATTCGAAGCGTCCAAACAGGAGGCGTGGGGTCTTATAAAGCGATCTTTAGCCACCGAGGGTCAAAACTCGGTACGCGTGAGACTTTGTTGGTTATATCGTCCAGATGCGTCTTTGACCTCCACTCAAAATCTAGCGGAAAGCCCGGACCACAGATGACATAGGCACGAGGATCACCTTGAAACGGTTTATGTTTTGCACGGCAGAATAAATTGTTGACTTGAAATTTTAAACAAAGGTTCCCTCGCATCCGACGCGACGTGTGTTAAGCAGTTTCCGACTATTTCCTGATTATTATTTTTAATTTCTAAATCGCATACATAAAACATGGCAACATTGGTTGTATGCTACCATTTGTCTCTCGTTAATGTGCGCCCCTCAACGTGCGCCTCGTGGATCGCAATAAAACACAAATTGCGACAGAAAAAGAGCCGAACAAAGTGGGCAACATACCCAAACCGCGAGCAGCAGCGCCGCGGACGAAATATTTGAAGCCATTTTCACCAAATTGTTACCGTCGCGCGGTGCCCCATTAACAATTCAATCAACCGTCCCTCTGTAGCGTACAGTCGGGCAGGGGTTTGTTAGATAAAAATCTAAAATTCTAAAAAGGAGCGCCAAGACACCGCGCCACCGTTATCGCCGAACACGGCCCCGGACACACACCGATTGTCCAATTAAAATTTCTCACACATTTCATTACACCACCGTTTAAGGCAGTGCCGGGTCCATCGGCCGGTGGTTATGGTGCGGAGACCAGACCGGCGCAGTCCACGAACCCGACCTAGCAATGCC
>NW_026454059.1:0-2779 GCF_943734635.1 Anopheles cruzii
CATCTCCTACCGATGTGCCCGTTACGTATATCGGTGGAGTTTTTTGAGTTCCAGTTTGTGACGGAGTGGAGTTTTTCTGCTCGTGTTTGGAAATATTCTCCCTTGGTATTTTCAGATCGCCGCTGTCATCCATTGGGAGAGCTTCGAAAATATTTTCGCTAGCCACCGGCTCGCGGCTTCTCTTACTTTCACTGCGCATCCCGCTCTCTATCGGCCGTTTCAGTTTGCTTGTTGGAGCCATTTTTTTTTCCGGTAGCCGGCTCCTGGCTAGCACTGTCACTGTGTCTAACTCTTTGCTTTTGTTCACTATCACACCTGGATGGAGACGAGCAACAACCGCTCCCGACGGTGGTTTGTTCGAGACTCAATTTTTGTTTTTATATCATCCGAGATCTATTCGAATTCACCGTTTCACCCAGTTTTAGCAGTTGATGATGGATGATTCCAATCCCAACAAACACACAATAAAATCGTGTTCGTCTCAGCCCAGGCATTGAAGTCGTTTATAGAGGGTCACTTTCTTTTGGCCGCTTGTGTTATTTATTCACGCATCGAATCGCCGTCGCTTAGTTGCTTCCTAAATGGTTCGATTTCCTAGGGTTTAAATAACATTTAACTAAGGATGAACTTTAGTATAAATTCGACTTCGGTAAATTCATGTGGCAGCCAAACATCGAGAATGAGGTCTACAACGAAACTTCCGGGAGGGAATCGAGCAAACCGGGTCCGGCAACTGCGTTCACTAACTGCACTTTTACTGTGAACTTTATCTGCTAGGTACAATCAGACTAGCGATGGCCGGACATTTAAGCAACTAGTGGATAAATTTTAAATCTACCGACCTTTGTTGGGGCCGCAATTGAATTATTAATTAATTGCAACATTCGTCAAAAGGTATCATCTGGAAACTCAACATGCAGTTACATTTGTTTGTCAAAATAGAGTCAATTTATGTCAATTTGTTTGTTTGTCAATTTTATTCGGGCCAATAGCCAATAGCGTAGCCAGTAGTTACTGTATTCGGAAGGTGATCGGATTTCAAGAAACTTTATTTTTCCACTTTTCCAATTTCTTTTAATTTGTTTACCTCTTAAAATTGTTACAGAAAATGCATTACCTTGTTGTTTTTGGTTTTTTCTTTTTTATGGTCTTTTTTCAGCTGTTAAAAATAAATAAGTCATCACTAGTAGCAAAACTTCAACTTACTAAAGTACCAAGTCAAGTGTAGAGTTGAACAAACATAACTAATTAATAATTGTTCAGTCAACGGTTATAATATTGAAATTATTTCAACCAACTAAGACAGCGCATGTTTGACCCAACTAGACGATAACGTCATCAGAACGCGGCATTCAACCATCCGAGGCATAAAGCCTTAGCCCCAGCTACAACATATGATTGCCTTACCTGGAGTATCTAGGAAACACGTCTCTTTTGGCCTGACTGCTTTTTTTGGTTATGGGAACTGAAAATTACGCCTGACGCTGTCCTTTACGATTTCGGCAGACGAGTTTTTTGTTGTGGTGCCCCAACCTGCTATGGCATTTCATAAACGGTACCGATCTTTCGGTGGTTAATGTTGCGTTTAGAGGTCGATTGGTCCACCACAACACAAATGTCCGTACGTCTGGGTCCCAGCCAGCACCACGGCACGATGAACAGCGCACGAGTCCATCTTTGGAGCGCTGCCTCGATTTTTGGAGGTTTCCTCCGATCTGTCCATCATTTTTCGAGATGTTTGCTGGAGCTTTGACCATTCACACGTATTGACGCACCTTAGCCGTGGCCGTGCTACTCGAACCGCGCACATTCGTCTCTTCAGCCCCTTCGGGTGATCGACCTGTCACGAAAGCTGTGATAAAAGAAGCACCTATTCCGGATCGGATCGGACTAAAAACGGTTGCCCCGGCCCGGGAACCGTTTGGACCACACTCGCCCGTCACCGCGCGGCGCGGCGACGTTGGGCTCAATAAAAGTCGGTGCGCAGGTGCAAAAATTCAAATAAACACAGCGTCTTCGGCGTCGACGGCGGCCACATTCCTCGGGGCGAGAAACTTCCTCGGGGCCGCGGGCTACGAATGGCAAATGGCAATTGAAAGTCGTGTTGCGCTGCTGTCGAAGATGTCTGAACTGTCATCACCGACGAGTTGACGAGTTCCTCTTGACTCTCTTGGCGCGGACCGGAGCGCGGGCCACCCTGGGCGGACCCAGTGGCAGACGCGCCGGGCGATAATAAGCTGATGTTTCAATCAGCTTCCAGGTCTACGGGCGTAGAAGCAAAAAAAGGCTCCTCCTTTTGGCCCACGGCTGATATTTTGGAGATGTTTTGTCCTACTTACACCCGGTCGAGGGCCATTTCTTCACGCCCCGGGCGAGGCGGCGTGGTTGGCGTGATTCCGAAAATTTCTCACGCTTCGCACCGGACCGGACCCCGGCTCGGCTCGAAACCGGAGTGGCCAAACTTTTCCCTGCGGACCTGCGCCGCCGCCGCCGCCGCCGCCCCCGGTAGTGTTCCGCCAATTTCACTGCCGCGACGCGCGAGACGTCAACTCGCGTCTGGCAACCATCGAACCGTGTGGAGAGCCTTTCCATCGTTGTGTTTTATGGCCAATTTGCTAGATTTATGATTCGTGATGGAATGCCACGAATAGTAGTGGAAGTCAGTGTCGTAAAAGGAGACTCCTTGCCCCGAACCGGCTGGCTAGCTGGCCCAACACACATGATGGATGCCAAGCTGAAGGTGAGCTCAATTTAGATACTGCCGCACGCGACACCGAGC
>NW_026454059.1:3008-12601 GCF_943734635.1 Anopheles cruzii
TCATGGTGTCATTAATTTTGGAGACGGAGCACTGGAGCGGAGCGGGGAATTGGAAGTGCTAAAGATTATGAAGATACAATGCTTCGAACGAAGATCGAACAAATAAAAAACGATCACGTACGATGTCGATGCGATTTATGGAAATGCGATGCGGACCCCCGACAGCCACCCCGTTGTCGATGGTCTCGGATAGATGCGCGCGGAACCTGAACCTGGTGACGTAAGGATGCTGGTGCTCCAACTCCTACCGAGCGGACCGAGCGGCACTGCGGCTCGGTGTCGCGTGCGGCAGTATCTAAATTGAGCTCACCTTCAGCTCGGCATCCATCACATGTGTTGGGCCGGCCAGCCAGTTCGGGGCAAGGAGTCTCCTTTTACGACACTGACTTCCACTACTATTCGTGGCATTCCATCACGAATCATAAATCTAGCAAATTGGCCATAAAACACAACGATGGAAAGGCTCTCCACACGGTTCGACGGTTGCCAGACGCGCGAGTTGACGTCTCGCGCGTCGCGGCAGTGAAATTGGCGGAACACTACCGGGGGCGGCGGCGGCGCAGGTCCGCAGGGAAAAGTTTGGCCACTCCGGTTTCGAGCCGAGCCGGGGTCCGGTCCGGTGCGAAGCGTGAGAAATTTTCGGAATCACGCCAACCACGCCGCCTCGCCCGGGGCGTGAAGAAATGGCCCTCGACCGGGTGTAAGTAGGACAAAACATCTCCAAAATATCAGCCGTGAGCCAAAAGGAGGAGCCTTTTTTTCTGGCCCCGTAGACCTGGAAGCTGATTGAAACATCAGCTTATTATCGCCCGGCGCGTCTGCCACTGGGTCCGCCCAGGGTGGCCCGCGCGCCAAGAGAGTCAAGAGGAACTCGTCAACTCGTCGGTGATGACAGTTCAGACATCTTCGACAGCAGCGCAACACGACTTTCAATTGCCATTTGCCATTCGTAGCCCGCGGCCCCGAGGAAGTTTCTCGCCCCAAGGAATGTGGCCGCCGTCGACGCCGAAGACGCTGTGTTTATTTGAATTTTTGCACCTGCGCACCGACTTTTATTGAGCCCAACGTCGCCGCGCCGCGCGGTGACGGGCGAGTGTGGTCCAAACGGTTCCAGGCAACGGCAACCGGGCCGGGGCAACCGTTTTTAGTTCGATCCGATCCGGAATAGGTGCTTCTTTTATCACAGCTTTCGTGACAGGTCGATCACCCGAAGGGGCTGAAGAGACGAATGTGCGCGGTTCGAGTAGCACGGCCCCTCGGTACCACGGTGTGACCTAAGGTGCGTCAGCGACGTGTGAATGGTCAAAGCACCACCAAACATCTCGAAAAATGATGGACAGATCGGAGGAAACCTCCAAAAATCTAACAGCGCTCCAAACATGGGCTCGCGCTGTTCACCGTGCCCAACCGTGGTGCTGGACGTTTGTGTTGTGGTGGATCAATCGACCTCTAAGCGCAACATTAACCACCGAAAGATCGGTACCGTTTATGAAATGCCATAGCAGGTTGTGGCACCACAACAAAAAACTCGTCTGCCGAAATCGTAAAGGACAGCGTCAGGCGTAATTTTCAGTTCCCATAACCAAAAAAAGAAGTCAGGCCAAAGAGCTACCTAGCTACTCCAGGTAAGACAATCATATGTTGGCTTTATGCCTCGGATGGTTGAATGCCGCGTTCTGATGACGTTATCGTCCAGTTGGGTCAAACATGCGATGTCTTAGTTGGTTGTAATAATTTCAATATTATAATGACTGAACAATTAATAATTAGTTATGTTTGTTGAACTCTACACTTGACTTGGCACTTTAGTAAGTTGTAATTTTGATACTAGCGATGATTGTTTTTTTAATAGCTCAAACCAAGACCACAAAAGAAAACAAAAACCAAAACCAACAAGATAATGCATTTTCTGTAGCAATTTTAGGAGAGAAACACATTAACTGAAATTGGAAAAGTGATAATTTAAAACCTTATTTTTCCACTTAACTTTTAGTGGAAAAATAAAGTTTCTTGACATCTGATCACCTTCCGACCACAGGAATTATTGGCTACGCTATTGGCTATTGGCCCGAATTAACTCTACTTTGATAACCTAAAAGTAACTACAGAGTTGTTGACATACTGTCAACTGTCAACCTCAACTGTCATTTCCAGGGTTTTGCATATTTTTATCGTTTAATTTGCAGCTGCTAGCGCAGCCTATGGGAAAACGGTGGTGTTCTATTTGTACGCCTGATAAGTTTCAAGATACCTTTTAGCCAATGTTGCAATTAATTAATAATTCAATTGCGACCCCAACGAAGGTCGGTAGATTTAAAATTATCTGTAATTTTATTCACTAGTGGCCTAAATGTCCGGCCAGCACAGTTCAGTTTGCTCGATTACCTTCCGGCAGTTTCGTTGTAGACCTAATTCTCGATGTTTGGCTGCCACATGAATTTACCGAAGTCGATTTTATACTAAAGTCCATCCATAGTGAAATATTATCGAACCATTTAGGAAGCAACTAAGCGACGGCGATTCGATGCGTGAATAAATAACACAAGCGGCCAAAGGAAAGTGACCCTCTATAAACGACTTCAATGCCTGGGCAGAGACGAACACGTTTTTATTGTGTGTTTGTTGGGATTGGAATCATCCATCATCAGCTGCTAAAACCGGATGAAACGGTGAATTCGAATAGATCTCGGATGACATAAAAACAAAAATTCAAGGAATTTACGACTCCTAAATCGACATTCTGATGTAGAGATTGCGTAACTTCCGGAACACAACTTTTCGCTGTAATTTGTTTCGTGTTTTACATTTTTGACATTTCGGTAGCATATTTTAACACAATCTGTAGCGATGTTATCATACACATTAATTTTTGTCAGTACTAAAGACAATTTCCCAAGCCCTTTAAAGACCATTTTGTGGTTGGCTACGTGTCACATGCTCGCTTCAACCCTCACCAACACACACACCTCGCTTGTGGATATTGTTGACCAATATTGTTGAAAGTATTTCAAATTTCCCCATTTCTAACCGACTTTGATTGAAACGAAAGCATGAAGCTTCCCATTTTGGCGACCCGTGGCCTAAGCAGAAAATAATTGAAAACCATGTCGAATCGATGGGTTTCACCGAAGACACCAATGACCACGGCGACGACGACGGACCGAAATCGACCACTCGGTGCGTATGACGCCCCAAACCCCAAACAAATCGGATTACGAAACGGAATCGGGTTTGGCTTAAATCGAACGGTGCCGTCGGATCCTTTGGATACGGAGCATCCCGGGACATCCAGAAACGGGGACCGGGGCCGAGCCTATGCGGCGTGCGATACAAAAGTCTAAGCCTCCGAGCATTTAATCAAATTTCACACTACATTATCGGCCCAGAATGGAGCCACAAACTCATCAGCGTCCGATATGAATAGAAATGTATAGTCCATCGGGAAGGGATGTGAAAAATTACGTTTGGTTTGAGCTGCCTTCTCGTGGCGGTGGCCACCAGATAATGATCCCGTTCGACAGGTTCCCGGGGACCCCGGCGGCGAAGACCACACCTTCGCGAGCACCACTCGGAACGAAAGCGACACATCCCCTTCGAAGGCTCCGAATAAGTCCGAGTCCATATTTTCACCTGGCTGAAAGCGGTGGCGATATGAGCTGCGGTGGCGCGGTTTCCATTTGCTGTGACCACCACCAACTCGGCTCGGAACGACTGTGACATGACGGGCCAGCGACACCGACCAGGCTCCGGGTCGGGTTGTGCGTTTGATTGGACCGTAAAATTTATTACGGTTTTCATACCTCTGACGCAGCTGACGGGCCGTCGAAAGCTCGTCAATCGGCTGGGCAGCGGCGGCGGTGGCAGCTAACGATAGCCGCCGGGAGATAGCGGCAAATGGCAGATCATCCGCGAAGCGTTGTTTTACAGCGATGCACTCAGCTAATGTGCAACCGTCCGGACTGCGTGCAACCCGCGGCTAAAAGCGTCCAGCTAATCTTCCTGCGCAAGCATTTAAACGGAAGCCGCAGCCGCGGGGTTTTAGCGCACCGCCGTCAGGAGGCCTTCGGCTTTCGGATAGAAATGTAATAATTAAATGGGTTCGTTCTCACTTGGGAACTGCCTCGTCTGTGCCTGCGTCTGCGCTTGACAGCTGAAGTGGTGCAGCAGCGCTGGGATGCGATGGCACGGAGCACACTAGTTTATGGTGCGCTTCGAACGGAGGCCCGGAAGATTTGCTGAGCGCAATCTAGGAGTGTCTTCGGAGATTACGTGACAGTTTGCGGCCAATCGGTAGCGCGATTGTTGACCTTTGCTGTGGAACATTAGACTCTTGAAGGAGTAGCCTTGCGTGTAGAGTGTGTTCATTCTCTTAATAGCTCAATAAACCTTCAAGTTGTGGCAAGTTGTCAACGTTACCGAAAAGATAATTGTTTCTGTTAATTGGTGAACTGATAATTAATGTATTAGGTCTGCAAATTAATTCGTGCCCTTTTTTATTCAACATTTGTGACCTAACCACAACAACAAAACGTATGACTACCTTAATGAAAGTATTGTCCGTCGTTAGCTACTACTTTCTCCCATCTTTTAGGTAGTTCCTCGATTCCGTGTCGATAGAACTTCTTATCTTTAGGAGCGATCCAATAAGAGACCTATTTTCCAATACTTTCATAAGAAGTGAACCACTGTGCTGCCAAATCGTTACTCATGTAAGGGAACAAATACTGGTCCGAAAGAGCCACTTCTGGTGAATACAGCGGGGGGGTTAATAGTTCCCATCCGACATTTTCGAGATACGTTTTGACGCGTTTTTCGATATGTGGTCGAGTTTTATCATTTCGAATAATCAGCTTATCATGACTTTTATCCCATTCTCGTCTTTTTATGTTTATCTTCAATATGTATATTTATGTTCGTTTTTATGTTTATCTTCAATAATTTCATTAGGTTTTAAAACCTCACACTACACCACACCTTTTATATCGCACCATATGCACAGCATAACCGTTGCAAAGTGAATATTTCGCTTTCGTTGCGATGAACCTGGTTCATCAAGGCCTGGGCAGGGGGGCCTTATCCTTAGGGCTGTATCCAGGCCTTTTTGGGTTTAGGATTCTTGTCATAACTTCGCTTTTCATCACACCTTATACTTATTGCAGAGCTAATACTTAAACAGCATTTGTACACTATATTTAGCGGCCTTTTGATGTTAAAGTGAATCAGGGAAGCGAACAAACGATGATGCTGCTCAAATGCTTATAAAGTAGGAAGTATGAAGAGTAGGATTGAGTGATTGAGTACCACCTTAATCAAAAAGTTCCCGGAATGATCGTCGTTTGATGCTTTGAGTTTTCCATAGGGTTTTTTTATGTTTCGTTGCTCAACTGTCACTGACACTCCCAGACATGTGTCTCTGAGCTTGTTGGCGATTTTTGGGAATTCTAGGCATGAGTTGAATTAGCAACAACGAGAAAATTTGTGACTCGTCTGTACATCATCCGGCTCACTGCACTGCACTGGTTTCTAAGCAAAAGACGTCAGTTTGAGCCCTGACAGTGTATCAAATTGAGTGCAAAACTTTAAGTAGGTGCTTAGTACGGCTCTGCCCGATCTAATATTAATAAATAAAAAAATAAAATAAATATAAAACTAGTAAATTTGGCTTAGAAGGATTCCATCGGTCTATGTTTCCGCAAAAGCACCGTTGAAGGACACAAATAGTAGCAGCATAAAATTAGCCCCACCGAAACCGCGTCTATGGTTAATTCTTGTAAAAGAAAAGACATGGCCAACAAGAACTACTATTTAAGTGTTTTGAGATGTTTGCGTGAATAAATCCGTCAAAAACGCAAGGATTTGTGGACGAACAACTCTTGGATCTTGCACTACCGTTCATCCAACAACCACCGACCCGTTTCAGCAGCCGAAAGAAGATAATGGAAAAGTGGAAGATAGCCCTGGTGGAGATACCAACATAGAGTTGAAAAAATGATTTGAGAACTACTTCAAAGGAGACAATATCGATTTTGAGCAATAGCAACAGCTATCGTCCATTTTATATCTGAATTCCGGGAACTTTTTACTCAAGTTGCTTGTATGTCTGAACTTTGTTTATTAAGTAAACTAGTGGCGACGTCCTGTATAAAACTGTATTTTAAGTTGTGGATCTGCCGGGTAATTGGTGCAATTTGCCGAAACGAAATCCGACACAAGAAGCACAGCGCCCCATCTCGTCCACCTGGCCCTGAAACTGGGGATGCACTCCAATGCATCGTGGTCCTTAGTTGCGCAGCACGCACGGCTGATGATGCCGATGATAACGATGACGATTGCACTTTGCGCAAGATCGCTCAAGACGATCGGGGCCGACGATTTTCGACGGGGCTTCTTGCAATCGCCAAATTTGCTGAGAAAACAGATTTTGCGATTGATAAAATTCGCACTTGTTTGTCGGGGGACGGGGCTCCGGCCGCGGGCTTTACTCTACCCTCCTTTTTGCCAGCCAGTTCTCTTTGTCAACGAGCTCGCCCTCAAAATCGATATTGTCTCCTTTGAAGTAGTTCTCAAATCATTTTTTAACTTTATGTTGAGTATCTCCACCCGGGCTATCTTCCACTTTTCCATTATCTTTTCTCGGCTGCTGAAACGGGTGAGAAAAAGTAACAAGGGGCCAAATCAGGTGAATTCGGTGGTTGTTGGATGATCGGTGGTGCAAGATCCAAGAGTTGTCCGTCCACAAACCCTTGCGTTTTTGACGGATTGATTCACGCAAACGTCTCAAAACCCCTTAATAGTACTTCTTGTCGGACATGTCTTTCACACAAGAATTCACTATGGATGCGGTTTCGGTTGGGCTAATTTTTTTCTGCTACTATTTGTGTTTCCTTCAAAGCACCGTTGCAGAAACACAGTTTGCTCAACATTTGCAAGCTTTGAGAACCGTTGGAATCTTTTTTATGTCAAATTTACTAGTTTTTTATTCCATTATTTATTTATTTATTGTTATTAGAACGGGCAGAGCCATACTGATCACCAACTTAAAGTTTTGCACTCAAATTGATCGAAATCGATTTGCACTATCGAAAAATCGAAGCACCGAACAGCGCCAAACAACGATCCAGCATAGCAGCATAATCGTTTGTTCACTTTACTGATTCACTTTAACATCAAAAGGCCGCCAAATGTAGTGTACAAATGCTGTTTAAGTATCAGCTCTGCAATAAGTATTAGGTGTATTGGGTCAAAACCTGTCTCGAAAATGTCGGATGGGAACTGTTAACCATCCCGCTGTATTCAACAGAAGTGGCTCTTTCGGACCAGTATTTGTTACGTTACATGAGTAACGATTTGGCAGCACAGGGGTTGTCGCGAATGAACTGTTTTTATTTGAGATCTACCCAGAACTTGTACAAATTCTATTCCTCTAAGATTTTTACTTGTTTCGGCTTTGCCGTTCTGATTCGTACTGGTCTCTGCAGAACGCTCGATCCGTGTGGGTTTATCATCCGTACTCCACACCTGGACCGAGCTTCCTCTCGGCTGGCGGCAGCGCCCTCTTGCGCTGCTCGCTGGCGTCACTTATCAGTGACAGGGGTTAACTTATTATGAAAGTATTGGAAAAAAGGGTCTCTGAGTGGATCGGTAAAGAAGATAAGAAGTTCTATTGACACGGAATCGGGGAACTACCTAAAAGATGGGAGAAAGTAGTAGTGAACGACGTACAATACTTTCATTAAGATAGTCATACGTTTTGATGCTGTAGTTAGGTCACAAATGCTGAATAAAAACGACACGAATTAATTTGCAGACCTAATACATAAATTATCAGATCAACAACCAATAGAAACTGTAATCTTTTCAGTAACGTTGCCAACTTAAAAAAAACATGACTGAAGGTTTATAAGAGAATGAACACACTCTACACGCACTCCTCCTTCGCAACACACTCTACACGCAATGAACACACTCTACACGCGGCTACTCCTTCAAGAGTCTAATGTTCCACAACAAAGGTCAACAATCGCGCTACCGATTGGCCGCAAACTGTCACGTAATCTCCGAAGACACTCCTAGATTGCGCTCTGCAAATCTTCCGGGCCTCCGTTCGAAGCGCACCATAAACTAGTGTGCTCCGTGCCATCGCATCCCAGCGCTACTGCACCACTTCAGCTGTCAGGCGCAGACGCAGGCACAGACGAGGCAGTTCCCAAGTGAGAACGAACCCATTTAATTATTACATTTCTATCCGAAAGCCGAAGGCCTCCTGAAGGTGGTGCGCTAAAACCCCGCGGCTGCGGCTTCCGTTTAAATGCTTGCGCAGGAAGATTAGCTGGACGCTTTTAGCCGCGGGTTGCACGCAGTCCGGACGGTTGCACATTAGCTGAGTGCATCGCTGTAAAACAACGCTTCGCGGATGATCTGCCATTTGCCGCTATCTCCCGGCGGCTATCGTTAGCTGCCGCTGCCGTTGCCGCTGCCCAGCCGATTGACGAGCTTTCGACGGCCCGTCAGCTGCGTCAGAGGTATGAAAACCGTAATAAATTTTACGGTCCAATCAAACGCACAACCCGACCCGGAGCCTGGTCGGTGTCGCTGGCCCGTCATGTCACAGTCGTCCCGAGCCGAGTTGGTGGTCACAGCAAATGGAAACCGCGCCACCGCAGCTCATATCGCCACCGCTTTCAGCCATTTTCAGCCCGGTGAAAATATGGACGCGGACTTATTCGGAGCCTTCGGAGGGGATGTGTCGCTTTCGTTCCGAGTGTTCGCGAAGGTGTGGTCCTCGCCGCCGGGGTCCCCGGGAACCTGTCGAACGGGATCATTATCTGGTGGCCACCGCCACGAGAAGGGAGCTCAAACCAAAAGTAATTTTTCACATCCCTTCCCGATGGACTATACATTTCTATTCATATCGGACGCTGATGAGTTTGTGGCTCCATTCTGGGCCGATAATGTAGTGTGAAATTTGATTAAACGCTCGGAGGCTTAGACTTTTGTATCGCACGCCGCATAGGCTCGGCCCCGGCCTCCGTTCCTGGATGTCCCGGGATGCTCCGTATCCAAAGGACCCGGCGGCACCGTTCGATTTAAGCCAAACCCGATTCCGTTTCGTAATCCGATTTGTTTGGAGTTTGGGGCGTCATACGCACCGAGCCGTCGCCGTCGTGGTCATCGGTGTCTTCGGTGAAACCCATCGATTCGACATGGTTTTCAATTATTTTCTGCTTAGGCCGCGGGTCGCCAAAATGGGAAGCTTCATGCTTTCGTTTCAATCAAAGTCGGTTAGAAATGGGGATGTTTGAAATACTTTCAACAATATTGGTCAACAATATCCACAAGCGGGGTGCGTGTGTGTGTTGGTGCGGGTTGAAGCGAGCATGTGACACGTACCACAAAATGGTCTTTAAACCAACCACAAAAAGGTCTTTAAAGGGCTTGGGAAATTGTCTTTAACACTGATAAAAATCAGTGTGTATGATAACATCGCTACCGATTGTGTCAATATTTGCTACCGAAATGTCAAAAATGTGAAACATAGAAAAATTGCAACGAAAAGTATGTTGTGTTCCGGAAGTTACGCAATCTCTACATCA
>NW_026454059.1:12701-14872 GCF_943734635.1 Anopheles cruzii
AGGCTTGAATTTTTGAACGCTTGCATAGCTCGGCCCCATCACAATGATCCGTGGGCACTCATACCCGGTGAGTGCTACCCTGTTTGACCTTGAATTTTTTTTTTTTTTTTTTTTTTTTATATAAATTGCGTTTATTGGGAGATGATTTCGTAATACATCGAGGTTGATTATTCGAATGGGCTCGGCTAAGGCCTCTCCACATTATTATTGAGAATTATTACACATTATTATATTCAGGTGTTGTTCGTTAGTGTACCTCAGTGTTTGATTTGTTTTCTTGATATTTTGACAGGGGCCCATTGGACCTGTCTAAGACTTTTTTCCTATGCCTTACATACCTAAGCCTACCTACTGACTAAACTATTTATATTTACATTATTTAAACTACTATCTACAACTACTACTACTTTAAACTACTAATTAACTGTGTCACTGAAGACGGTATTTCAATTCTTTGTTTTTACAGCAAGCGGACCAGTACTTTTTGTTAAGTTTTAGAGTGTGTTGAGATATTTTTTCTATTTTAGCTAGTTTATGTATTTTTTCTGTGCTATG
Organism: Anopheles cruzii; assembly: GCF_943734635.1. Lineage (NCBI taxonomy): Eukaryota > Metazoa > Arthropoda > Insecta > Diptera > Culicidae > Anopheles > Anopheles cruzii. The sequence goes on from NW_026454059.1 coordinate 13,257, forward strand.
CCATGGAGGCTTATTTAGTATAATTTTTAGGAATTTGTTTTGGATTCTTTGTAATCTTTTTTTGTGGGTATTCGCGCTGGTGGCCCATATGGGAGATGCATAAGTGATGGTGGGGCGGATTATAGTTTTGTACAGTAACAGTTTGTTTTTGTTATTTAGTTTCGATCTCCTGTTTATTAGGCTGTAGAGTATTTTTAGGTGTTTCTCGCATTTTTCTATTACGTGTTCGAAGTGTGTTTTATAGGTTAATTTCTTGTTTAGGTGAAATCCGAGGTATTTGACTGATTCTTTCCATGGGATGTTTGTTTTGTTTATTTTTGTGTGGCTAGTTGGGAGGCGACGCAGGCAACTTCTTCGTGTAAAGAAAATTGCCTCTGATTTGTCGGCGTTAATTTTGATTTTCCATGTTTTACAATATTTTTCATATTTCCGGAGGCTGTTGTTTAAATTGGTGACTATCGTTTTGGGCATTGTACTTGAGGAGCTTATTGCTAAGTCGTCGGCATATAGAAATTGTGAACATTTTGTGTGTGTTGGAATGTCGGATATGTAAATATTGAAAAGTAGTGGGGAGAGAACACTACCCTGCGGTACCCCTGCATCTGGGGTGTAGATGTTTGAGCAGGAGTTTCCTATGAAAACCTGGTTTTTTCTATTTTTAAGGAATGATTCTACTAATTTAACGATGTTTTGTGGGTATTTTAGTGTAACCAGTTTGTAAATTAAACCGTCTTGCCAGACAGTGTCGAAGGCTTTCTCGATGTCCAGCAGGACGAGTCCGGTAGATTTTTTGTTATTTCTGTTTGACCGTATATTGTTTGTCAACCTGTGGAGTTGGTGAGTGGTTGACAGTGATTTTTGAAAACCGAATTGGTAGGGTTGAATTATGTGGTTATCGTTTGTGTGTGTGTCTATTCTGTTTGCTATACTTTTTTCCAGAATTTTTCCCAGGCAGCTGAGCAGGCTGATGGGTCTGTAGTTTTCGGGGAGGCTGTGGTCTTTGCCTGGTTTAGGGATTGGAACGATTTTTGCGTGTTTCCATGCGTTTGGGAAGTACCCTAAGTTTAGACAGGCGTTGAAAATATGTGTGATTTGTATTATGGCTTTGTTTGGTAGATTTTTGATACTTTTGTTGTTGATATTGTCTAAGCCGGTGGATTTTTTGGTTTTTAGTTGTTTTATAATCCTTTTGATTTCGATTGGTTTGATCAGTAGTGTCTGGGGAAGTGTTTCTTGGTATGAATTTTTGGAACTGTGGGCCGCTTCTTTTACTGTTTTCTCCATGGTGCTCTTTGTATGCGCTGTTATTTTATGAGAGTGTTTGAAGTGTGAGCTTATAGCCTCACATTTTTCTTCCGAACTCATTAGGAGATTTCCGTTCATTTTTAAAGGCGGGATTGTTTGTTTTTGGTTTTTTAAATTTTTTACTATCTTCCATAGGGTTTTGTTGTTGTTATGTTTGGTGTTGATGTTGGATAGTGTTTTGTCCCAGCTTTCGTTTCGTATTATATTTGTTTTTTCTTTGATCGTTTTTTCCAGTGAAGTGAAGCACGAGTTTGCTAGTTTGTTTCTTCGGTTTCGTTGCCATATTCTTCTGAGCATGTTTTTGACTTTGA
>NW_026454060.1:0-14800 GCF_943734635.1 Anopheles cruzii
TCTTGGGAAGAAGTAAATAAATCCTGAACGGTCCATTCGGTGCTGCTCGGTGCTCGGTGTGTGATGTAACCGCGCGAGCCTATGACGCGTCACACGGGGTCTATTCTGTGCGGGGGTCGGGGGGGGGGACTGTGTATTCGTTTGGTCTGTCATTAGTCAAGTGTGATACCGGCCACGGGGTGGAATTGGAAGCCGGGCGCGGGCGTGATAGAAATTAATGCCGGAGCCGAACTAGGGCTGTGGACGGTTTGGTCGGTCTGGAGGTCCGAGTCTTCACCATTAATCAGCCGCTCCTCATCTGCATCGAAGTGCTATCAATCAAGACGCACAAGAACGCCCCCGGAACCCGGGAAAAACCGAGTGTGGGGGCCGTCCAAGTCGAATACAAATTCACTATCGTGCCCCGATAGAGCTGCGGATGGGAACGTTATGGCGAGGCCCACCCGGTAGGGTACGGGGTACCTTCGAAGACCACAAGGCCCAAAAGCGTTAGACTCAAATGTTGTTAGTTTAATTTGTTTTAAATCAGTTATCCCGCAGGCGTCTTTTGCACAGCACTTCTATAGGCTTCGTAGCGTGCCCCGTCTGTATGCAGGAAGCCTAGTACCAGGCTGTACCATAGGTTTTGCGCTTTGATAAGGAAAACACAATTTTATGGTGCTTTATTATTCAGTATAGTCTCCGTGAACATCGATACACTTGTTCCAACGAGACTCCATTTTATAAATTCCATCCCTGAAGTGAGAATCCGGAAGGGCTACAAAATAGGCTTTCACAGCTGTTATGACCTCATAATTTGATGAAAACGCTTTCCACACAAGTATACTAGGTCTATGCGTTGCAATTCGGACTGTTTTTAACCAAAAATAAAAGATTATAACATTTTAATGCGATTTTCTATTTTATTCAAAGTATGTGCCATTTCTGCCAAATCATGGATTCCCAGTCGAAAGAATTCTACGACTTTTTAAGTAAACTAATTAGTCATCCCATTTCGAGTTCCTCGTAGAAAAACGAAGGGCTGCTCAGCCAATACGTGTCCCATCGATGAAAAAGAATGATATTCGGAAAGAACCAAGTCTGGTGAATAACGCGGGGAGGGATAGCAACTCCCATCGAAGTGATTTGATAGTTTCCTGAAACTGTTTTGCTTTTTGGGACTTGGAAGCGCCTGGCCATGAGGGACTAGGCGTCTCCATTGAAAACCACTAGAATCGCTTTTTGGTCGATTTTCGATCAATACATGGTTCAAATTGACCATTTGTTGTCAGTAGCGATTGGAATTAACGTTTCCATCAGATTTTAGGAGCTTGTGAAACACCACACCTTTCTGTCCCATCAGAAAGTCCGTTTTTTGGAGTTTTTTTGTAAAGTCAAAATCGTCATTTTGAATTTTTTTAAACCACATAAAGCACTGCGATCATCTAAACACAAGTCCCAACAAGCATTTGGTGCGATTCCGAAGCAGTTTTCTTCAGAAGGAGCAGAAAAATAATAATCCCCGTAAAACGTCATTTTCAGGCACAAAAGTTGACATGGTCTAACCCTTTCAATGGCCGTTTGCAAACGGATTAAATTTTTTTGCGACCTGGATTCATTTACCTGATGTCAAAACAAGGTAATGATGAATAAACCGCTAAACTGGGAAGTCCCAATCGACAGGCACTGCTATTTTTTAAAAAGTCCGTTTTGCAACGCATAGACCTAGTATTTTTAGGTTTGGAAACAGATGGAAGTCTTTAGGCGCCATATCCGGTGAATACGGTGGATACTCCAACGATTCGAACTTTAACTCAGGGATTTTTGCTATTGTAAAAAAGCTCTTGTGACAGGGTAAATTGTCCTGATAAAAAAGGTTTTTGTTCCTCTGCAAACCGGGTCTTTTTTGACGAATGTTTTCCTTTAGCTGGTCTAAAAGCTTACAATAATACTGAGAATTTATGATTTTACCAGTTTTCAAGTAATTCACAAACAAAGAAAACTGATGCCAAAAACTGCTTAGCTTCTTCTGGAAACGAACTCCTTTTGGAGTCGAAGAACCAGGTTCACACCCCACTTTGGCCACTTGTTTTGACTCAGGATCATGGTGATAGCTCCAAATCTCATTCATAGGGACGACTTGGCTCACAAAATCTACTTTATCCCTTTGAAAACGCTCTAAATGTTGCTGCGAAAGTTGCAAACGAATGTATTTTCTTCTATTGTTAGCGAATGCGGCACTTATTGTACAGACAGCTTTCTGAAACCCAATACTTCAGTCAAAATATATGTTATACTACTCAATGAGATACCTAGGGCTTCTATTAAATCTTTTTTCAGTCGCTTCACGATTTTCCCATACAGTATCCTGTATTTTTTCTACGATTTCAGGTGTTGTTGCTGTTTTTGAACGTCCTTGACGGGGATCGTCTGTAAGGCTTCTAGACGACCACGTTTAAAATCAGGAACCCATCTTTCTACTGTACTAATTCAGGGCGAAGAGTCCTTATAAACTTTCTACATTCGTTCATAAATTTCCTTTACTTTTCAACCTTTAAAAAATGAAAAAATTAAATTACTGCATGATACTTGATTTTTTCCATTGTCAGAAAATACTGTGACACGTAGATACTAAATGGCTTGTAAACAAAGAACGAATTGTCAGATTGAAATGAAACTTCACGAACGTTCATATGAAGAGGGCACCAACATAACGAAATAAATTTAGGCTAGTAGTAGCGCCCTCTGTTATTGAAGCATAAAACTTATGAAACAACCCAGTAAACTGGGCTATCGGAGCCCCATCGGAGTTCCAGCGTACGTACCTGTCAAGATGGTGCGCACAGGAGGTTTTTTTTGAGATACTTTGGTGATGACGTAGCGATTGAATGCCTCCAATCGCTTTGGATCCCCATGCTGATTGATCGCGGTATAGATGCGTCGTCTGGATGCTGCTGGTGTCACCGCGCGAGTCCAGCGTCATCCGACATCACGGGCCACCGGCGAGTGCCAGGCCTCGCCCTCTCTGCCGATGTCCCAATCAGCAGCTGCACCCCGGGGCCTTGGCGCTCCTCGCCGGGCTGCATTCTTTGGCCTGCAATCAGCCGGGCCATTGTTTCCGCTTCCGTGGTACATGATTTTTCGACCCGCCACGCGCCACGGATTTGTGGCACGGCTTAGGCCGGTCCCTCGGTCTGGTGAACCAGTGAAGTGGCTTTGGGGAGTGCATATTTTAGGGCGCACTCTCTCACACCACAGATTCTACAAAAACCGTGGTCGGCGACCGGGGCAGGATCTCTTGAAAAAGAGGCCCTTGATTCGGGTGGCCGTTCAAAAGTCGTCCAAATTCCGTATCCTTTTTAAGCCGGCCCACACACACCGCACACCGCGTGTTGTTCCGTTTTCGGTTTTCTCGGTCAAAACACACGGCCGTCACCCCCCGGGGGCCACCACACCGGCGTTGCCAAACCAATGGCGCAGTCAAACGCCCACCAAAAAAAGGGTCCAAATTCGTCGGAAATGGTGCGCATCGAAGGAAGCAGACCAGGCGTGTCGCAAACTTGGCCGAGGCTTTTGCATTACTCACATTACCACACACACACGCACACACGAGGAGGAAGGAGCTCCGTGGTTGGCTGCTATCTATCAAAGAGCATCCCGGAGGCCAGCTAAAGCGTCGCTAAAGCCTCCCGGTACGAATGATCCTTCCTTGGCCTTGCACGCTCGGCCTCCCTCCGGACGGCCCCGTCTTTCAAACTTCATCGTCCGACCACCGGTTCTCGGCTCCCGGAGTCTCTCTCTCTCTGACACTCGATCTGACAGCGATGAATATTCAACGTTTCTTCGGCCGCAGCCGGGCAACCGACAGTTGAAACGTGTCCGGTTCGGGATATGACCGGTAAGCGGGCCTACGACGACGACCAAGACGACGGGGGCTTTGAGTAGGGTCATCGGCAACTCATCTTTCCTGTATCTTCGCTATACGGCCGCCCGCCCGAACACGGAACAAGAAGCATCAGGTGGAGCCACGCGATGAAGGGCCTCGGAGGGCTGCTTCTCGCAGTCCGTCGGGTAATCAACGTGAGGTGCTCGACCACTTCGACCGTTTCGGAAAAGAAAGCGCCACAAAAAGACCGAAAAAAGGAACATGGCCAACCCTCGCCCCATAATCCTCACCACCGTGCACCAGGCGTCAGCTCGATCGGTTCCGGGTCCGGGATACATGCATATTCATCCACGCAGCCCGGGCCTGACCGGGGCAGCATCCGGGTGTTCGGTCTGTTCGGCCAGGACCTGCTGCTGCCCCGAAGATTACTGGCCACCGGCTGTTGGGACATTTGAAAATTTCTTAATTGCGACCACCGCCAGGTTTTTGGGGACCCTGGAGGTGTTGCGCCCCGCGGGACTTCCGGGACAGACCAGAATGGTCTGCTGGAATGGTCAGAAGTGTTTATTGCCACTGCTAACACGCACCGGGGACGTGTCCGGTACTCGGTTACTCGCAACGGAAATCGTACCTTTTTCGGGTGTCGGAACCTTGTGGAACCTTCCGGCTTCGAAGGGAACCCTTGGAGGGCGAGGGGGGCTGCGTCCAGCGTTGGCATTCCCGATGGGCGAAGCGAAAAACCAATTTTGAGGATTAATATCAACATGCTCGGAATTGGAAATTTATCTGCCCCTGGTGGGCGTGAAAGTGAGCCGAAGGCAGCACGGGGGGCGGCAACGAAAGAAAGCGCTGGTGGACCGCGGTGGTCGGGGCGAAGAAAGTGACACCGCCGGCACCAGGGCTTTGCATACATCGGCCCACGTGGCTGTGTGTAGGAAGTAGGAACCGGAATCTCCAGTCCCAGCCCCGAGGTGCTGGCTGCTGGCACACTAGCTGCGGCAGGTCTTCGGTTCGAGTTTCTTCACAGCCCCCGGGAAAGTGTCAGCCGTAAATTTGATTTAGAAACTTGCCGCCGGGTCGCGTGTTTTGGCTGCCCAACGGCGACACCGCGGCGTCCAGAGTCCGGAATGAAGTTGAGGGTAAGGTTGAAATTTTGGACACCACTGTGCGGTTCGGTCGCTGTCCAAAAGTTATGCGACCAGTGACGAGAGCGGGACCTTCCCGGTGTCACCGTGCCCGGAGACAACTTCGCCCGGCATCGGGCGGAAGGTTAGAGTGGGAAAAGTTCACACTTCTTTCCGACGGCCCGGAAATGGGACGGTCGGTAAAGTGCCCCACAAGAAGAAACCACCAGCCAGCCAGCCAGCCAGCCAGCCAGCCAGGGTTGTCTGGATTGCCGGTGCTCACTTAACTCCACTCGGCCGACGTCCGGTGCCTTCCGGGGTCCGCAACTGTCACCGAAACTGTGGCGACCCTTGCGATTGTTCGCCAACGGGGACACACAGTTCGAGGAAGGATATGAAATTATACATTCAGCCCTTCCTCGGTGATCTCGTGGACCCGAGAGCGGGATGCTCGTGGAGAGCGGACATTCCGGGCGTAATCGGATTCGCCACTTATCGGAGCCCGAAGCCCGGTGGTCCAAATCTTCCACCCGTCACGGGTAATCTGTCAAAGAATTGTTGACTCCGATGACTGCTCGCCTTAATCGGCAGCGTTGCAGCGTTGGAATGCTGGCCGGGGCGGAGGGCGCACGGGAAACAAATGGCTCGCCTGGATCCGTGGCAATTGAAAGACGTGGACGTGGATGTGGACCGGGGACGTTCCCAGGCACTCCGCTCGGTAACCACCGGCGGAGTGTCACATAAATTTCCGATCGAATCTCATGCCCATAGATCTCCCGACTTCCCGGCAAAACTCTGGCAAGCTGTGCCCCGCACGTCCCGCGGTGCGCGACCCGGACACCCAGGACGGAGGAGGACCCAGGAACCAGGACGATCCAGCACGTTATCTGGTGAGAGGCGAGTCGTCGACAACCACAACATGGTTGCAGCAATATCGTAACATTCTTTGCGCTGCGCGGCCCGGAATTGGGCACCGAAGAAAAGGGAAAACCATCCTTCCTGGAAAGGACATATTGGATCACACACACACACACACAGGGGGAGCAGCGGCTGGTGGGAGCGACGTGGCAAGCGAGACGGTTCCATTGATTTCGATATTGCCGGATGTCCATTTGCTGTCGTCCGAGTCGGGTTTTGCTTCGCTGCCGATTTCGCCTTGGAATCGGGGCCCAAGGAGGAGCCTGCAAGCTGTTGTTGTGTCCGTCGCCCAACTCACCCTCTGACACGGTGGGGCCCCGAAAGATATTAAATACACTGCCAATCTAAAGGCAACGTATCCCGGGGGCCCTGATGGGTCTCCGGGACGACACGGGACGATAAGGGAACTATTGGAAAACCCTGCGCGGACAACAAATCAATGGAGGGACAGGGACACAATCACACTATTTGTACGACTTTCGCGGATTTGTGCCGCCCGGATTCAAGGTTCAGCGAGGCTGGAATGATTTGTTTGATTTATTTTTCACTTCAACAAGTCAACAACTCTCGGAATCGCCGCCAATCTGTTGAAAGGTCCACGGGATCGCGGTCCGCGATAAAACAAAAGTTCCAAAATGGCGTGTGCTCGTTAACCTGTCGACAACAACGGGAAACAAAACGGGTCGGGACAGGGGGGGAAGTAGTGGCGAAGTATTGAAGTGGACCGGTTCATTTATACAAAAAACAATATTGGCTCCGATTCCAGCCCTTTTTATTTAATTCCTTCGAGACGGGCCATTCATCCATCCCTTTTTGGGTTCGCCCGCAGCTCTTCTCCGTCTCTTCGTAGTAATGCGTGCGTTTCATGTTTTTTGTTTGGTTTTGTTTGGGTTTTTGCGTTTGTTTAGTTGCTATCTCACTCTCCCGCCCTGACGCTTTCTTTCTTTGGCTCTTAATTTACCGTTTTTCTTTACCACTTCCGTGGTTTCACTCTCGCCCCGCTTTTACTTCTGCCTCTCCGTGTCTTCGGCTATCGGCCATTTGTCATATTTTGCTATCTTTAGCTGCTTATATTTAAATGTATTTCCCTCCGTCTACGCCCCTAGCTTCTGGTTAGCAATGCAAATCCGGTCCCAGCTTAAATTCTACCCTTCCACATGTCCGATGGCGGTCCGATTTGCATTTTGGCGCTAACCCGCTGGCGCTCCTCGGTGATCCTTTTGTAATATACACACCACCACCACGCGCAGCGCATCTACACTTCCGACGACATGCCGACGACGGCTTGCCGGTCCTGTACAACCTGGGTCCTGCGGGGTTACTGGGTAATGGCGGCGGGGCGAGCAATAAATCTTGGCCCTCCACCAGCAGACCAGCGGAAATGGGCCTTCATGTTTTGTTTTTGCTTTGCCCTCTCAGTGACAGTGTGATGGCGGCATGTGTTTTTGCTAATTTGTTGATTCTTATCGCTAGGACGAGCGTAGGATTATGATTTATTCAGCAGCAGCAGCAAACGGTGGCGGTTTGAAGTGGCTTGGCACGTGCCAAATTATTGTCGGCGTAAGAGTGTGCGCGGCCTAAGAGAGAGACAAAAAAACCGCCCAAAAGCCGTTGGGCTCTCTGCTGGAAGTTGAATCCTGCCACCCCCCGGGGCCGGCAATAACGCAATTGTCAGACGAATGAGCATCACGCCCACTTCCAGGACATCGCACATCCGGGGTCCGTCGATTGAGCCACGGGCGCCACCATAACGAGACATAAATATCTGCAAGATATACAATATAACAGCTACGCTAACCAACCGGGAGACACCGGGACACCGGGGGGACCTGTGTCGGTAATAAGCAAAAAGTAAACAAGCCACTTGTCAAACAGCTCACTCACCGCTCGCTCACTCGGGCGCTGAAGGATTTATATGTCGCATTTCGAGTTCGAGGCAACACTTTGTTCGATTCATTGGAAAATAAATCATCTGAGCGTTCAGATGAAAGCAGCGCGGCTCGTCTGGCTTGTCTGGCCTCCCCCGGGCTGGGACCGGGATGTGTTTGATTGCCTTTTTCAGGTTTTACTCGTTTTGTATCTCTCTCTTTCTCTTTCTTTCTTTTTTTCTTCCTCTCTCTCACCCTGTCACTCTTTCACTCACTACGTGGTGGTTAGTCAAAGTAACGAGTCTCGAACGAAACGGTGGGTAAAGATGTCCTGCAGGCCATCGGGAATGGTGATCGCGAAGCGATGTAGCTCGCAAACTGAGCCGCACCTTCGAGGATCCACCCCAGCGTTGGTGGTGAGTGACGAGCTGCCGTTGAGGACGCTGCGGAAAAGGGGACAAAATGTTGATTAGTTATTTATTCGATCATTCGAAGACTTGACGTGAATTTGACAAGAAACATTGGACAGAAAGAGAGAGCCGTCAACGCTCATAGAAAAGTGACACGTTGTCATCGTAGCCGATTGGATCCATAGTAGGCACTGAATTAATGTTTGGAAATGTGACCAACAACGTAAACAAAGTGCAGAAGTACCCAGATAGTGGCTCCGAACGGGTGAAGGGGCCACAGTCCACAGACCTAGTCCGAAGCGAAGACATTGATCTAGGTACGGTCCAGACATTGATCCAGGTAGGCATAGATTTGAAGGCGGTCGCCCCAAGGAAGGTGCGTTGACTTTTGTTGGATCGTTTCGAGACGTTGGATGTAGAATCGTGTAGAACGCAAGACGAATTCAGCGATAAACATGGCCATTGCTATTTGCAGTAATTCGTATCCCAATACTAACCAATTTACTGGCATAAGCTGCGTTTTTAGTATTTGTAAACTTGAGGAATAACTCAAACGACTTTTGACGTCTACTCCTGTAGTACCCTGCTTAATGTTTACTTGTGGAAATGGAACACCCGATAATAGAACTTTTACGAGCGTTCGGATAACTGGGGAACGTCCCTAATTTGTCCGCTCAGAGGAAGACGCAAACTGTGTGTTCCTAATGGTTGTTACATCATCCTGCAGACGAGGACTCTATTTCCTATCTACCAGATTGCACCTATTGGTCCCATCCATTCGACTGGCGGGGTTTCATCTGTGCCTACTACGAGCAACTACTATTGGAACCAATAGGTATTAACTGCCCAGCCGAGGCAACAACAACCGTCGCCATGAATGGGTCGCCTTGGGCGGAACGCCTGGAGGACTTTGAATCGGTTCGGACGGTTATTTTTAGAAACTGCTCGAATGTGTGCAATGCTGGTGGCAATTCGGCAGCTTCGGCACACTAATGGAGGCGCACCGTGACTAACCATCGCTTTGATGACACAAAAACGTAAAGCCACCACATTTCGATTGGGGCCTTTTTTCGGTGGCCAGTTTGTGTTTCGATTGGCCCAGCCGGTCCGTATCGACGCCATTTCGCATCCGCACCAACCGGTCGATTCGCAGGACTTTTTGTGGACCAATCTGTCCGAGCACGTCGTTAAACAGAAGACGTGCAGATAATGGTCGTTTTTTTCGACAATGTCCACCCGCGTGGTCCGTTGCCGTTTGTGCTGCTCTTTAGGCATCAGGGCCGCTAGTTTGCCGTTGTCGACCAGTCGACTGTCAGTGAGATCGTTTGTGACCACATTTACAGCGCACCGAGTGAAAAGAATCAATCGTACGGCTGCTACACACGGCCGCTTTGGTTTTTGGAACGGTCGGCAAAGATTTTTACGACTTTCACACACTGTCCTGTGGCCCGAACGGGCGAAGGCTTTCGATGCCTGTCACTACTCAGCAGTGACTCTGCATGCGAACAATTGTGCTTCGAGTTGGACGTGGACGTGACTTTTAAAAAATAGCAAACTGTCCGCGGTTCCTGGAACAACACCAGTTACTCTTCGCCGAACGACGGTACCGATGGTGTCGGGAAAGGTGAAATGACGCGCACAGTGACGTAGGCAGCGCTTCGTCAGTGTTTCAAGGGCGGTGCTAATGAAACAGTTTCAAATTCGCGATGTACCGAGAAAGTGTCGGTTTCTTGGGAAATTCCGTAGGCTGAGGGTAATCAAGTGACTGAAGCTGTGGTGGCAACAAAATGTCACAAGCGTGATGTGAAAGTGTAAATAGTTTACCGAGCTTCTACGAAAAATATTCTCTTCCGACGTAAGTATTAATATTCAATGCCGCTAACAGCTTTGTATAACAAGAGGACATAGGGTTATCTTTCGCAACTGTACTACTTGACTGAGTTCTTTTCACATAATCGCCTGAATGTAGGCTATCCCGCCGTCTGGTATGTAGGTATAGTCTGGTTCAGAGCATTCCGAAAAAAAGGGGAAGAATAATTTGACTGGTTAATGTTTATGCTGCCTTTGAGTCTCCCGGGCCCTTGGAAAGTAAGAGCATCACAGACTTTCCAGGAACACTTTCCTTCACATAAGAATGCATCCAGACATGCCTCCATTATCCGCTAGGGTGAAGCTGTGGCTTCTTTTATCTCTGCCCCAGCACTGTTCGTATCTTCTGGGCGTAACTCTGGAGGGTCCTGGAGACTCTGGAGAAATCGCAGCTTGACGCAATCGTAACAGTCTAGTCATTTGCTCATTCAGTCCGAAGTAGGAGTAGAGCATAACGCGAGCGAACTCGAGTGTCGGTCGGGTGAACGGAGGGGAACCGCACGATACGATGTAAAACGCGATCAAAGGGGCACAACAAAGGCGGATGTGGAAAAATGCGGCAGAAACTCAGCGGCAGCCGCGCGCGGGAAGCAATTATTGCACTGCGCGCACCCGACAAACGCTACCGATTATGAGGTTGCTGATGCAGAATGGCTCTCACCTTCGTCCTTGTCGCTCATGAAGGAAAAGTGCACACCGTTGTCACTGTTGGAGAGCACCCGCACCTGGGGATAGTTCTCGTCCGCCGTCTCGACTGCCGTCCGCTCGTAGAGATCGAAGATACGCGCGATGCACTCCACCTGCGGCGCATTCCATACGGAGGCGGGTGTTCGCGGCATATGAAAAGAAATGGAGAAGAAACAGGATATTTTTGCTCAGTTCATCGTGCGAGTCGGTCGGTCGCTCGTATCGGTGTGGTGTATGGTCGTAACGAGATAAAATCCGACGAGTGGAGGCAGCCGCAACTCGCAACATCAATCCCGGGAAGCGAATCCTGGGCACCTTATTTATTCAGTTCCCCCACTGGGCATGCCACTGTCGAGTGGTGGCTGTGGAACGTGTTGACATATCGATATTCAGAGCATTCGAAGCGAACTCGTCAAGACACACTCGTCAGCAGGCCTTTGTGCCGAGGTTGTTAAACATTAATGGTTGTGTGTTGGGCTGTGTAGCAGCATCTAGTTAGCCGGCCCGCCCTAGTTGATCGTCATCTGTCATCGGCAACCCTTTACATCAAAAACATTACACACACGGCACATCTGTGTGCCGGTGAGAGAGAGAGAGAGAGACAGCGATGGAGTAAGCCAGTCTGCACCCGAAGGTACGTGTCAGTGGCACACTGGGGCAATAAATAATGGCGTACCGCATATGCAGCTGGCCAGGGCACAGCGGTCCTCGTCCCTGCCTGTCAGCGTGAGGTGCGGTCGGAGATGATGGCCTTAAACCGGGCCCCCGGTCTGCAACAGGGCCACGGACGTCCGTGACGGGTGGCTCCGAACCGAAACCGCCCTGGGAAAACGCAATTTGCATTGAGCTTCCTAAACAGCGCCAATGTTACAAGACCTGTTGGGGCCACCGGAGACCGTCGTCGCAGTGGAAAAACTAGCGCTCGCGCTATCTCCCGTACCTTCTGGACGGGACCCTTTGGCTGGCTGGCTGGCTGACTGGCAGGATGTGTTGTGCTGGGGGTAGAATTATTTTTGCCCTGATTTCACCGCCAACGGTGCGCTCGTTAGTGAGTGCGCGCGCGCGCTTCGCTCCTTGCCGGGGGGCAACGCAACGGCAACGACCCAGACGACGACCCGCCCGGCCCGCTTGAGGTGTGCCACAGGTTACCGCCACAGGTCCTGCACCCGGATTCCTTCGGGGCCCGGAGCCGGCGAGCGGAGGATTTATCTCCATAAATTGCAGTCGCTTAATCTCGAGGACCCTGGGAGTTGTAAATCTCCTACCATTTTATGAAACCCACTGATTCATAATCCATACGGAGTGCCTTGCTTGCTGGCAGCTGGCCGTGCATAATGGCCGTAATGTCTTGGAAGTGGCTCGGAACTTCTGCCATTGACGCTAACTAACATTTGAAGAGAGTGCTCCACTGTGTCTGCCCTGAAGTGGGTAATGAACGTGGACTTAACGGAACGACGAGGCGTCGAGCCCACGTTCGGACGCCCCACAGGCGCGATTATTATCCTTTCAGCTCACCTCAAATCAGTGCAATTACAGCGCAAACCGCGCGGTATTGATCTCGGTCGGAAAAGCCAAACCGCAAATCAGACCGTCGATGAATTAGTTGTGTTCCCGCTTTCTGCATTATTTCTAGACCCAGCGCTCCACTTTGCAATTAAAGTGTGATGGTCCTAATGAAGTCGGGCTTGTGGCGGTGGTGGGATAATTCGATAACATGGTGCAGCGGCCCCCGCCCTGACCGATTCCGCTCCCTCGACCGACGCGAAATATTGAACCAACAAACCCCGAGTGTTTGATCAACATTTCTCGGTTTATGGTTGGCGGTTTGAAAATTCCCCGTATCGGCCCGGTATCGACTCTTTCGATGGCCCGTTGCTGGATTGACGGCAGTATCGAAAGCAATGCAACCAACGAGATTGTGCAGCAAAGCACATTTTACCTCAAAGTGTCACTGGACCCATCAACCATCCAAGCACATAAGTCCTCTGGACGAGCGGTGGGTATCTGAATAAACTAAATCTATCCACACACACACACAATCGACTGACAACAAAATATGACCGCAAAGGTTTGCATTGATCGGATTGTTTCAAATATTGTGGTTTTGGTTAGACAACCTCCGGAGGTTCCTTTTAAAGGTCGAGAACGTTAAATTAAAGCAAAACGCAGAAAACTACATGCAATGCTTCTCGAGTAATGTTGAGATAATTATACCAAATATGATTTGTGGCACTGTGGAAAATCCTTTTCATATCGACTAACGAACAAACGTTCCACGAAGATTTGACAAACAATTCACAATAGGACCTGAGGTTGCAGGATTAGTTGAACGTCTCGTTCAACTCTGTTGGAAATGTGTGTCTATTGGGATAATAACTAATAGATTCATTTGTTTATTTTTAGCGAATCAACGAGCTGCGTAGCCTGATGGACAATTTACAGGTGTAACTTGAAACAAATAGCCCATCTAATCCCATTTGAGACGAAAATAATAAAATAAATTACAAAATCATGGACTATGAAGGCAAGAAACAGTAAATGCATTGCCACACTGACCAAGAGACATGTAAATGTCAGTTAGGTGACCGTAAATTGTTAGTCGTACAGAAAAGATCATTGAATAAAGAAAACAAAAGCTCGCTGCGGACGATGGCACCACCATAAAGTTGGTCTTGTTTTCGATTGTCTGCGGACCGAGATTGTTCACAGGTCGCCCAATCCCTATGCCTCAACTACATCGGAGAGCCTTCGACTTACATTGTCTACTCATAGGCTCGAGTTGAAGTCTGAAGACTCCAGAGTCTCAGATGGATCGCGACAGTGCTCCAGCGCGAAGCGGAGGCAGGCTAGGCCATCCCATTGGCGCAATCCCTTGGTGGTAACGAAGGCATTGGAGAGCTTTCCAACCACCTTCTCCTGGCTTGCGACGTTGGTCAGGGTCATTCTGGTAAGTTTGGTCGGTTTTCCAAAACTAGTCATGATTGCATGTAATTTTATTCTGGCAATAAAGAGGTGATAGGTACTGTACTCAATCATCTTTTCAAGGATCTTCTGCATGGTGAAGATCTGAAGATCCAAAAGCACAACCAAGAATAGCTAGCCGACTCTGAAACAGTTGACAAACTTCTGGACACGGAGTGTTCACCGGGTAAGTGGCAACGAAGCCAGTCAGTCGCTCCTGAACACCTACTTCTTCGACAACTATGCTGCGCGTTGAAAATCTTCCCCAACTACCGAACCATATGGATCGAAGAAGTAACAGAACCAGAATGTCCCGGCTGCCGCCCAGTGTAGCATTTGGTCGAAAGACGCAACAGCAGCAGCAGTGTGTAAGTTGTAAAAACGAACCGGGCTGCGTCGCCTCAGCAGATCGTCCTGCACCCTGCGTTTGATGTTAAGAAGCGTTTTTCTTGTTGGTCGCCTCAAAAGTGCTGTTGCCAAAATGGGCGATTGCAGAGTGTGTACGAAAGGGCGAAAATATGAATGTGTCGGGATTCGCATTTTATTGACTGCCGCAGAAGAAAACAGCGGAATTTTCGCGTTCTCAAGCAAACATCGCCTCCGACGCCGGGCGTAATGTGGGGCCCGAGTTCGTTGCACGCAGGGAAGGTGATAAACACAAGCGCATTGGCCTTTTCCTTTTTTTGTGTGTCGTGGTTGTTGACCAGGTGGGTGGGAGGGTGGCACCGGTCCTGATGCCGATTTTATGCTCATTGGAAAGCATTTTTCATTCGATTCGAACTGGCGGCCCAATACTCCCGCCATCATTATTACCCGACCGCGCACGTGCGCTCCTCTGACGGGGCCGAATAAATTGTAAAGGGAGAAATATTATTTATTCTCCCTGCTCCACACACACACTCACGAAGACCCCCTTCGGGGCACTGTGGGACCATTGGAATGGTCAAAAACGATCACAAAAAAGGACCCGCGAATGGCACTCACCGAGTGCCCAGGCGGTGTGTGTGTGTTTGTTAATCGGTTCTGGGTCACGTTTTTTGTTTTATTTAATACTAGCTGATCCCGGCGCGCGTTGCCACGCCTCATTTCATCCTCATT
>NW_026454061.1:0-10333 GCF_943734635.1 Anopheles cruzii
GGAGATCTCCTCCGGACTCTTATCAATCGATTCTCTACGATGCTCCGCTCGGCCGGGAAGCAGCTCTCTCGCGCGCTCTCTGACGGTTGCGCTGGAACCCGAGAGACGAGAACCACGACTCTCATTCGGGAGCTGGATCAGAAACGATCAATTAGCGGAAAAGCATCCTTGCGCGTTCTCCGGTCTGTACTCATCGCCGATGTGCTCACGCAGAGAGTTCGTCGGGCGAGCAAATCTGATGAGTGCCACGGACGAGTACACTTCCCGCGACAAAATGCAGCGTGTGTGGAACCTACGTAAGGGGAATCACTTTCGCTCGAACGAAAGAAAGAGGACGGCAGGATGGGATGGAACCGGTTAGAAAACAGGATCCACGGTGTCGGACGGTACATGAGCGAGGTACAACCACTTTAACGTGAGATGACGCGTGCAACCCACAGTACGTGAAGCACAGAGAAACATGTGGCGCAACGAAGCGTTGCGTTCTCGAAAATAAAGTGTTTGTTGATAAGCAGATCACAGACAACCACATTTTGGACCACAACCTTAGAAACGATGCCAATTCTATGGTCTATATTGTTCATATGTTAGACAGTAGTTTGATATATTTTGTGAGGACTACAAGTGCAAACCTATCCCCAATGGAAACCCAATAAATCGCGTCAGATCGAGGGACATGATTTACTAATCAATCAAACGCTTACTATCTGCTAACCAATAAGCCATTTTTGTGTTCATAGGCCTGATTATCATTCTCTAATTGACTACTCAAGCGGTCATCTGAGTTCACTTTGGTATTAGCGCACCGTTTGAGTTCTCAAACGCTCAAACGCAAACTGGATGAACGCTCTCTGTGGAAAGCTTTCGGCTGGATGAACTTGTTCACTCGATCAATCGAGTTGTCACGGCATTATGGTTTTCAAACGGAGACTCGAATTTGACAATCGAGTTTCCGTCAACTTTTCGTAACGGAAAGTGCCGTTCTGTTAGGATGTCTTTGATTTTATCAATTATTTTGTATTGTTTATGCTGCGCCGTGCAAGGATAGTGATACTTTCAAAGACGGTTTGTATTTTGGTGATGAAAAATTCAATTTGTCAAATTTACATCGCAATATTTTGCGATTAATCTTTGCATTTTCAGTTCCTTTACTGTCACTGTCGCTAGTCCAAAGTAGGTCTGCCTAACTAAGAGCCTGCTTTACAGCAAATAGGATAAGTGATAGGGAACTCAGGGTCCTAACCCAGTCCCAAGAAAACAAAATTAATGCCTTTGAGAGAAAGATCCTCAGAAGGATACTAGGCCCAGTGAAGGATGGAGAGCACTGGAGGATCAGGCATAATAGTGAAATCTATGCAGTGTTCGATGACCCAGAGGTCTTCACCATGATAAAGAAACAAAAATTGCAACGGGCGGGCCACATTATACGGATGAACGAAACAAGGCTACCAAAGAAAACGCTATTGGGAACGGTACACGGCAGGAGACCAGTCGGTAGGCCAAGAGCCCGATGGGAGGACAGCGTCCGTAAGGCCAGCGAGGACCTGCTCGGTGTAGCAGACTGGAGAGGCAGGGCAGTAGGCCGAGACAGCTGGAGGGTCTCGATACAAGCGGCCATAGCCCGAATCGGGCGTTCGCGCCACCAATAGATAGATAGATAGATAGATAGGGAACTCAGTAGCTCACACATTGGTGTACAACAAGAACAAATAATCATGTACACCGAGAACGCGTTATTGTAAACGCGTAAACGTTGAACCAACAAGTGTCTCGTTATTATGGCCGGCGACAGAGCCGCACCGAATCCGAACGTTGCTTGCCGATCACCGATCACTTTCATCGCGTTGGAGAACGGGACCAGCTAGCAGCCGAACTCGCTGTGCGACCCGGAACTAACCACACAGGCCGTCGCGCATTTCGTTCGCTATTTCGTGCGCAAACTTCTACTCGTGATCTCGGTGATCCGCCAGCTTACAATATTTCGAGTTACAACCTTTTACACATCTAAAAATTTCAGAAATGTAATAGCAAAAATCGCACGCACAGCTGAACTGCTACCTGCGTATGTGTATCTGTGTGTGCAATGTTTACAAAAATGCACCAGAAATGACAGTTCGTACTCAAAGAGCTTGACAAGCTTTCACATTTAAGCTTTTTAGCACATTTTAGCACATTTAGCACTCGGAGCTTCTCTAATTGAAAACCGTAATGCCGACACTTGAGTTTGCCATTTGAGATTGACAACTCGAGTAATTGAAAACCGTAATCGGGGGGCATATAATGTTGTGGTTGCACAACAAAACATGATTGGAAACACATTTCATCCAAGTTCCCGCTTACAGTTAATTCTGCAGAGTATTGGCGGAGTATTGCTCAGGTACCACGTGCACTGGCTCGTAACTATCTCGTTTTGAGATGGGCAAAAGTAAAAGCAAAACAGCAAACACTGCGAATGAGAATCTCATTATTGATCAAAGAAGGGCATGCCAAGGTATCGCCCATTCACAAACAACCCGGCGCACCGCTAGGCTGCGAGCTCCGCACTAAATCCCCCATCCCGGGCAGGAACCGGACTTCTTTGCGACAGTGTTGGGTTTTTTTTTGCTACGTTCCACGACCCGACCAATCGAAACCCGAAGTCTTCCGCGCGCGGTAGGCGAGCTGACGACAAGCGCTAGACGCATCTTTCACTGACCTAGACAACCCCGACAGACCCCGGGTCTGGTTTGATGTAATGCAACGTGTGGTGTGTAATGTGCTTGGCAACACTTTCTTCGCCCCTTTCGGGAGCGCCCACCAGGTGGTGACTTTCCCCACCCAAAAGGCTCCCGATTCCAGTGAGAGAACCCACCCGGGAGCACTCATTCGTACGGCGAGAGATACACGGGCCATTTTTTCGGCATTTCCCAGACGGACACAAGCAGCAAAGGAGAACGGATGCGTTGCGATAGCAACCGAACGAAGCGCGACCCGGAAAGTGGAAGGAAAACAATTTCTCTCTCTCTCTCTCTCTCTGGGGCAATGATTTTCTTTCGCCGACACGCCACACCTTCGCAGCCGCCAGCGGCACTGTTGGGGTTGCCGTTTTCTTCAGTTCGGTCCATTTTGTTTTCCACTCTCCGGCAGCCAAAGAAAGATTCGCGTGTTTTCGCGAGCACCCCAACCGGGGATGCGTTGTGGTGGTGTTGGTGTTAAGTTGTGGGATTTTGACTTTTGGGTTTCAGCCACACTCGCTGGTGGTGGTGGCCAGCGTATCGTAAGCTCAATCAATATTCTCCTCGCCCGATAAACGCAGTTTGCTGGCAGCTCTCTTTCTCTCTGTTTCTGTTTCTCTCAAGCGGTGGCGGACAACTTCTGGCATGAATTGAAAAGACGCTCTCCCTCTCACTCTTTTATGGAGACCGTTTTTCTCATCGTGTGATCCTAGAAAGCACAACATTTTCCTTCACGTTTACTTGATGTTTGGTGTGTGGGATTTCTTTTTGTAATATACGAATCAACCAATTTTTTCATTAAACATTAGCCACCGCAACATTAAGCAATTGTGACGTCACGTTTGAAGCAATGACGTGACCAACTTTTGCTTAGACTTGGCTGCATATCGTATTCATATCGTTTTCGAAGAGTTCAAATTTCAAAACACGAGAAACACTAACTAAATTCAACCGAGAGTCGCCAACATGGAGTTCGAGCTATCCTTCTACCCTAACGATAAAAACGTTGAGTTCTGGACCGATAGTTTGAGAGAATAGAAACATAAAACATTAATAGTTCGATTTGAAAAGGATGATCACCAGCACTCGTCAATGGACAGTAAATATCATTGAAAAAATACCAAATACTAACGGAACAGTATGTGTGCTAATCAATCAACAAACTTATTCATACATTTTTAAACTGTGAAAAGCACAACCGGACACTGGCCTGAACACTGACACTTTCTGGTACACCAACAACAAGGTTTCTCCAGATCCAATCAAGAAACCATTTTTGACCTCAAAACAAGAGAACTGCCGAACGATGATCAGGACTGCCTGGCTCGCCTGAGAATAGCTTTCCTCGAGGTCCTGTGGTCAAATGTCATGCTTGGCACGAAAACAACCTCCACGAAATCCCCAAATGCTGACCGACCATAACGATTCCTCGAACGATGTGGGTCAGGCATTATCGGCCGATGCGACGGTAAGGATGACAAGCTCAAATGACAAACGATATGGTTTCCGTTTTCCCTTCATAAGTGATTGGCATTAATCGAACGCACACACACACACGCACACATACGTCGAGCCACAAGTACTTCCTCCGAGTCCGATGGAGGCGCACGGTGAAAACATCAAACCGCACGAAAAGTCGAGCTTGGGAAAAACGCAAACAACCGACGGACGGGCAGGTGGACGGCCAAGGACGACAGCACGGGTACCGTGCCAGGCCGATGTACGCAGACATGTGTTGAGCCCATCATTAATACGCGAAAACTTTGTTTCAACCCATGTCTGCGCCGGAACAGGGAAGAAGATGATCACATTCCGCGAGGACGTGCGCCCCGCCGACGGGTCCTTCATTTTCGACGTCCTCGCTCTTCCGGTTTGGGTTTTTGTTTCTTTTCTCCACCGCTGCTGCTCTTCGATTTTACTTTAATAAAAGCCGTAAACAACTTTGGACCTTCTGCAACACGCGGGGATACCTCACGGTTGTCGTGTTTTCGTTCGGTCCTGTCAGTCGTTTCGCTGACGGAAGGTGTACTCTACCCGGTCGCACGCGCGTCCGGATGGGAAACGTGCGCCCAGAATCCGTCAAAAAAGTGAACATCCGGTCGACGGCAACGCAGCGCGGTGTGGGCGCGGATCGGGCGGATTATCTTTTACGGAACAGGAAATTCAATCAATGTCAACCATGCTCCCTCCTGTTGCTACGTGGTGTTCCACTTTTACTCTGCCTTCCCTGTGCTTCTCTTTTTGTGTGTACCGAATATGGTTTTCTTGCTCCTTTTTGTTGTGGGCGATCCTGAAACCACTGCCACACACACAGACACATACATACGCATACACACGGACACAGGAAAAGGGCAGACGGGCTGTTAGTGCTCTTCAGCCGGATGGACCAAAAGTCAAAATGAAATAAACTTAACCGCACCTTAGCACATGTGTGTATGTGGTGCTGTGCTCGAACCCCATTACGGCGGCGGTGCCGGGAAGCGCCCCGCGGCGCCTTACTAATACGATCAAGCACCTGTACGGCGAGTTTTCGGAAGGAACCGGAGCAACAGCACCAGTAACGAGCAGCAGCAGCAGCACAGCACGTGCGTGTGATGTTCATGCGGCCTGACAGCGAATATGAAACTGTCGCGCGCAAAAAGGACTGGCTGGCTCCGGCGTCGCCACGTTCGCTTTAGGAAGCCCTACTTATGCGATAGTTTCCTACCGTTTCGTAGGAGAATGGACTGTTTGCGAAAGATGATGAGATTGAGTGACATTAAATATTTATAACTATATTTGTGTGCAGCGCCTTCAAAAGCTGGCGCACCTGTCAACGTGTTCTAGATGTTTACAATTTTGTACAGAAACCGTTTGCATTTGCAAGAAAATAAAAGTGACACGCTTAGTGACTGCGCCAGCAGGGCGCAACAAAACGGGAAAGAGGAAAATAAAAGGAAAAGCTTAAAATAAAAATGTATATAAAGTTTCTAAAGTGATAAGAGCACGCAACAATGAAGAAATAATAAAAATGTATTTCAATCACTAGCCACAAGAGTATGAAACAAGAAAATGTAAAACATTGTAAAACAACACACAAAATGTAGCACCGAAAACTGTAACAAACTCAAAACAGACTACAGAAATAAAAGAATGTTGAATAAACCGAAATAAAGCGTTCATTTACATAACCCGAAAAATAAGAATTAGACATCAGAAAGAAAACAAGGGAATAAAAACCGTGGAACCCTTTGGAGAACGAAACATAAGTTTGAACTTTCGTAGGAGAATGGACTGTTTGCGAAAGATGATGAGATTGAGTGACATTAAATATTTATAACTATATTTGTGTGCAGCGCCTTCAAAAGCTGGCGCACCTGTCAACGTGTTCTAGATGTTTACAATTTTGTACAGAAACCGTTTGCATTTGCAAGAAAATAAAAGTGACACGCTTAGTGACTGCGCCAGCAGGGCGCAACAAAACGGGAAAGAGGAAAATAAAAGGAAAAGCTTAAAATAAAAATGTATATAAAGTTTCTAAAGTGATAAGAGCACGCAACAATGAAGAAATAATAAAAATGTATTTCAATCACTAGCCACAAGAGTATGAAACAAGAAAATGTAAAACATTGTAAAACAACACACAAAATGTAGCACCGAAAACTGTAACAAACTCAAAACAGACTACAGAAATAAAAGAATGTTGAATAAACCGAAATAAAGCGTTCATTTACATAACCCGAAAAATAAGAATTAGACATCAGAAAGAAAACAAGGGAATAAAAACCGTGGAACCCTTTGGAGAACGAAACATAAGTTTGAACCACACGAAAGGAATCCGAAAAAACAACTGAAAGTACAAAGTTTATTGAAAAATTATCAAAAAAAGAAGCCACGCCACAAACAACGATTTAAAACAGCAACCCAAATCAAAGTGTTGATCGCAGAACAACAAAAGCAACTGAGCACGAAAAACCTCTTCCCAAGCAACCTTGGGAACTCTGAAAACAGCTTGGCCAACTTAGTGAGGCCAGGTGAGAAAAAGTCGGCCCTGGCCGAACTAACACTCGGCCGGTCGGGCCCGGCCGACGGCGGGCACTTTGCTGGTGATAAGGCATAAAATATTCACGCCAAAGCGTCACGCTTGACACATTCGGCGTCTTTAAAAGCTGTCGCGAAGTATCGTTACCCGGCAACCGATCGGTGGTTGCCAGCTGGCCCCACCGGGAGATGCTTTCCTCGGAGACACCTGTGGTGGGAAATGGTTTGCCATCCGCTGCGCCGTCGCGGCCCTCGCTCTCTGTGGCAGGGACGGCGTGGTTCACCGGCAGGACGGCAGGACGCCGGTGCCTAGATGCTACTAGAGACCATCATCATGTTGCCCGCTTGTTGCTTATTAAATTTCCTATTCACCGGTAATTTATTCCAACATATGCTAATCCGAGCCGCCCGAAATGAATCTCCCGAGGAGCGGCAAACTTTAGCTTCGCCACAGCTTCTTGCGCGCGGCCGGCCAGCGCTGCGACGGACCTACCCATTGATGTGGCCGATATGGGAAACGGGGTTTCGTGCTTTTGTGGCCCTCGATCGGGTGGATGTGGGATAAAGAAATCACTTGTATCGCGCCCTCGGAGCGACATCCTTGCTCGCTGGGAAAATCGAAATTTTCATAGAAACCCTGCCATCCGGGCGAGGGGACACCACGGAAGGCCGCGACACGATTGGATTGGTTGCTAGGAAAAATCCTTCGGGACAGGCTGATGAAGCCGGGCTTACATGTGAGCGTGGGTGTGTGTGTATTTTTTTTTATTTGAGACGGCACACGCCACTAAGCTCCTGTGACAGCTTTTCGGGTTTCTGAAGTATTTCCCATCCCAGGCTGGCCCGCAACGCACGCGGCACGGGCCAAGTAAAGGGATACCCGTGCTACTGCTATTAACAAGCAACGCTTGGCGCTCTTTTCTGCCGGCGGCTTGCCATCCTCGGGGGTTGTCGCACTGGTTGAGGCTGGGATGACAATCTCATAACTTTTGAGCCGCACAACTTGACATTTCAATCCGCACCATTTTGTCGCGGAGTATGCGCACGCAACGCGTACGCGATTAACATTTCACAATTCCGGGTAAATTCCAAGCACGCACACCGTAAGGACTCCGGGCCGTGGTGATGCCGAGCAATTCCAATAACCGTCCACCACCGACACCCGACGGTTGGGTTTGAAGTTGAGCAGAGCGTCGAGACGTCGGGGCTACCGGTTCGGGGAAGTGTATTGAATTTCTGCGTATCCATTGCACCCGGGTGGTGCAGATTGTGGCTTGATAAGAGCAACCCACCGACCGGCGTGACATTGATGAGGGTATGCTTATGGGTGAAGCCATCGTGCTCACACACATGCACCGAATCGGGAGCACCGAAAGATGTGATAATTAATGTGCCGATACGTGCTGACGGACTAGATATTGTTGGGCAGTTTTAAAGACCCGCGTGCCATTGTGCGGCCACTGTCTTTAAGTACAAGAAGCAGCAGCAGCTCAGTGCCACCCCCAAGAATGTCGGCAGACCACCTTTCCTAACTAGCCGTGGGTAATTAGGGGCCAATTTGAAGCATACTGCAATCTGGTGTAGTGAGACAAATGGCATTAGAATTTATGGCCCTTGTTACTCTCGTGCTCGACAAACTCTACATCCGAACGGAGCTCAGAACGCTCAGTCAGCACGGCGGCGCGAGGACCACGGGGACACCCCCCGGCCGATGGAGGCGCCACCGGAGGCCATTGTGAAAGTTTGTGCTTTCATTTTAAAATTAGTACAAATTATAACGGCAAATTATGCACACGGTAATGAAGCGTTTGTTTGCCGAAAGAAGGATAAAACAAATAAGCCCAGCCCAGCAAAATGGAGATTTTCCTGCTAGGCAACGACGGCCGACATAAGGACTCCCGTGCGCGCTGGGCGATAATAGTGCCACCCGAACGGTGTGAGAAGTCGTTCATCAGCATAAAACATACCGGGAGAGCGAGAGAGAACTAAATTTTATCCTTTCGCCGTAAAAAAAAACAAGAGATGGAACGCGACCAGGACGGCGCGCGTATGAGCTTAATTTATTCGTCGTCTCGCCGGGAACCGGAAGTCTATGGATGGGCGGTAAACTCGCCTCAACGACACTGGTGCAACCGATGGCTAGGCTAAATTATTCTCAGCGCAACGGCTGATAAGACGACCGTAGGATGGCGAAACCGGATCCAGAGGTTACCGGATGATCGTGCCGGCCGTCCGCTGGGCTGTGATATTGTGCCGACAAAGTCCAGCCACTCGTACCGGAGACCGAACAGGACCAGTCGTTTGAACGGCCCCCCCCGGTACGCCGTGTTTATG
The DNA here is from genome assembly GCF_943734635.1 of Anopheles cruzii. Lineage (NCBI taxonomy): Eukaryota > Metazoa > Arthropoda > Insecta > Diptera > Culicidae > Anopheles > Anopheles cruzii. Next base: position 9,069 of record NW_026454061.1, read on the forward strand.
CTGGTTGGTTCGGATCAAACGGTGGCCGTTACAGCGCGGTGATCTCGTTTGCGCGTATTTAGATGCATCTGCGTCTGCGGTGAAATGTTGTGCGAAAAATTAATAACACGACACCGCGGCTCAACGGGGATGCGCATGATGGACGCGTGGCACAACAAACAACGCCCGGCGGCGTCTCGTGTTTCACACTAGAAGCCCTAAACATGTTTACTGTTTGCGGTCTTTTGCGACCCGCAATAACCAAGGAAAACCCGTTGGGTGAAACCATAAGTTTGGCTGTTTACCAATTGTGGCCGTTTCAAGTCAATCGCTAGCATCAAACAGTCCAATTGTTGAAATCAAAGATTTGAATTTAGTGCTAGGACGTACGGAAGCAACTCATAATAAATTATTTCTTTTAAGTCCCACTAAATACACAGTAGTAGAACCAACCTGACCGTTAGTCCTGTTTTGCCAACGGTTTAAAATAGTTTGATGGTTCATCTTTAGATCCTGGGCTCCCGCTACTGCCGATCAACTTCGATTATTTCTATACAAATTTCTCTATTCAATTAACAGCAAAAGATGTTGTTAGTGTGAAATGTCACCTTGACTATGAGCAAAAACTTGAAATTGTTGGACCGATACTTTACAAGACATCGATCACTATAGTAATTTACCGAGAATATAATGGATTTCTTTCAGGCCAAACTTATATTAGTGAACTTCTGCTTCGAAAAGCGCAGCAAAAACGTGCGAAAGTAATGCACCGATTTACCTCAAGTAAATTAAACCTGCTTCCGGCGAAGTTTGATTTATGAAAAGATGTGCGTCAAAGACTGAACCAGATTAAACACACCTTTGAATAAATTACACCTATGAACCGCGAAGTGAAAATGTTAAAGTTGTTTTCCCAATTTCCCAAAACCCAATAGCGTCATAAACAAGTCTAACAAATCTTTCTATAACTCATTACGAACCTTTTTGTTAGCCTGTCCAAGTTGGGTTTACGAGTTACTTTCACATGAAAGGTAGAAATCAATTGTGAACTTCTAACTGCACCCAAGCGGGAGTACTGCCGGTAAATGGAACTGCCAAGAGAGGAGCGGATTTTTTGCCATTACACATAATTTTATAACTCCGACACTTGATGTCGATTATCTGTTTTATTTAAATTAAACCAAAGCCAATTGATAACACTTCTTAGAACAGAAAGGAGGAACTCGCTAGCGGTTCAGCACTGTCAAGGTCAATCCCCAGAACCCACTAACCTAGAAACCGCATAT
>NW_026454061.1:10833-15265 GCF_943734635.1 Anopheles cruzii
GTTCAAACTTATGTTTCGTTCTCCAAAGGGTTCCACGGTTTTTATTCTCTTGGTTTTTTCCGATGTTTACTTCTTATTTTTCGGGTTATGTAAATTAACGCTTTGTTTTCGGTTTATTCAATATTCTTTTATTTCTGCAGTCTGTTTTGAGTTTGTTACAGTTTTAGGTGCTACATTTTGTGTGTTGCTTTTACAATTTTTTACATTTTCTTGTTTCATACTCTTGGGGTTAGTGTTTGAAATACATTTTTATTATTTCTTCATTGTTGCGTGCTCTTATCACTTTAGAAACTTTGTATACATTGTTATTTAAAATCCCTTTCCCTTTTATTTTTGTCTTTCGCGTTTTGTTGCGCACTTTTATTTTCTTGCAAATGCAAACGGTTTCTGTACCGAAACGGAACAATTTTAAACATCTAGAACACGTTGACAGGTGCGCCAGCTTTTGAAGGCGCTGCACACAAATATAGTTATAAATATTTAATGTCACTCAATCTCATCATCTTTCGCAAACAGTCCATTCTCCTACGAAACGGTAGGAAACTATCGCATAAGTGGGGCTCCCTAAAGCGAACGTGGCGACGCCGGAGCCAGCCAGTCCTTTTTGCACGCGACAGTTTCATATTCGCTGTCAGGCCGCATGAACATCACACGCACGTGCTGTGCTGCTGCTGCTGCTCGTTACTGGTGCTGTTGCTCCGGTTCCTTCCGAAAACTCGCCGTACAGGTGCTTGATCGTATTAGTAAGGCGCCGCGGGGCGCTTCCCGGCACCGCCGCCGTAATGGGGTTCGAGCACAGCACCACACACACACATGTGCTAAGGTGCGGTTAAGTTTATTTCATTTTGACTTTTGGTCCATCCGGCTGAAGACCACTAACAGCCCGTCTGCCCTTTTCCTGTGTCCGTGTGTATGCGTATGTATGTGTCTGTATGTAAGGCAGTGGTTTCAGGATCGCCCACAACAAAAAGGAGCAAGAAAACCATATTCGGTACACACAAAAAGAGAAGCACAGGGAAGGCAGAGTAAAAGTGGAACACCACGTAGCAACAGGAGGGAGCATGGTTGACATTGATTGAATTTCCTGTTCCGTAAAAGATAATCCGCCCGATCCGCGCCCACACCGCTCTGCGTTGCCGTCGACCGGATGTTCACGTTTTTTGACGGATTCTGGGCGCACGTTTCCCATCCGGACGCGCGTGCGACCGGGTAGAGTACACCTTCCGTCAGCGAGACGACTGACAGGACCGAACGAAAACACGACACCCGTGAGGCATCCCCGTGTGTTGCAGAAGGTCCGAAGTTGTTTACGGCTTTTATTAAAGTAAAATCAGCAGCAGCAGCAGCGGCGGAGAAAAGAAGAACAAAAACCCAAACCGGAAGAGCGAGGACGTCGAAAATGAAGGACCCGTCGGCGGGGCGCACGTCCTCGCGGAATGTGATCATCTTCTTCCCTGTTCCGGCGCAGACATGGGTTGAAACAAAGTTTTCGCGTATTAATGATGGGCTCAACACATGTCTGCGTACATCGGCCCGGCACCGTACCCAGGCAGGCGGTTGTCGTCCTTGGCTGTCCACCTGCCCGCCCGTCCGTTGTTTGCGTTTTTCCCAAGCTCGACTTTTCGTGCGGTTTGATGTTTTCACCGTGCGCCTCCATCGGAGGAAGTACTTGTGGCTCGACGTATGTGTGCGTGTGTGTGTGCGTTCGATTAATGCCAATCACTTATGAAGGGAAAACGAAAACCATATCGTTTGTCATTTGAGCTTGTCATCCTTACCGTCGCATCGGCCGATAAAGCCTGACCCACATCGTTCGAGGAATCGTTATGGTCGGTCAGCATTTGGGGATTTCGTGGAGGTTGTTTTCGTGCCAAGCATGACATTTTACCACAGGACCTCGAGGAAAGCTATCCCCAGGCGAGCCAGGCAGTCCTCTGATCATCGTTCGGTAGTTCCCTTGTTTTGAGGTCAAAAATGGTTTCTTGATTAGATCTGGAGGAACCTTGTTGTTGGTGTACCAGAGAGTGTCAGTGTTCAGGCCATTTCTGCTTTTCATAATTTTAATATATATGAATAAGTTCGTTGGTAGATTAGAAAAGGATCGACACACACACACACATACTGTTCCGTTAGTATTTGGTATTTTTTCAATGATTTTTACTGTCCATTGACGAGTGCTGGTGATCACCTCTTTTCAAATCGAACTATTAATGTTTTATGTTTCTATTCTCTCAAACTATCGGTCCAGAACTCAACGTTTTTATTGTTAGGGTAGAAGGATACTCCATGTTGGCGACTTTCGGTTGAATTTAGTTAGTGTTTCTCGTGTTTTGAAATTTGAACTCTTCGAACACGATATGAATACGATATGCAGCCAAATGTTAGCAAAAGTTGGTCACGTCGTTGCTTCAAACGTGACGTCATAATTGCTTAATGTTGCGGTGGCCAATGTTTAATGAAAAAATGGGTTGATTCGTATATTACAAAAAGAAATCCCACACACCAAACATCAAGTAAACGTGAAGGAAAATGTGGCGCTTTCTAGGATCACACGATGAGAAAAACGGTCTCCATAAAAGAGTGAGAGGGAGAGCGTCTTTTCAATTCATGCCAGAAGTTGCCCGCCATCGCTCGAGAGAAACAGAGAAAGAGAGAAAGAGAGCTGCTAGCAAACTGCGTTTATCGGGCGAGGAGAATATTGATTGAGCTTACGATACGCTGGCCACCACCACCACCAGCGAGTGTGGCTGAAACCCAAAAGTCAAAATCCCACAACTTAACACCAACACCACCACAACGCATCCCCGGTTGGGGTGCTCGCGAAAACACGCGAATCTTTCTTTGGCTGCCGGAGAGTGGAAAACAAAATGGACCGAACTGAAGAAAACGGCAACCCCAACAGTGCCGCTGGCGGCTGCGAAGGTGTGGCGTGTCGGCGAAAGAAAATCATTGCCCCAGAGAGAGACAGAGAGAGAGAAATTGTTTTCCTTCCATTTTCCGGGTCGCGCTTCGTTCGGTTGCTATCGCAACGCATCCGTTCTCCTTTGCTGCTTTGGTCCGTCTGGGAAATGCCGAAAAAATGGCCCGTGTATCTCTCGCCATGCGAATGAGTGCTCCCGGGTGGGTTCTCTCACTGGAATCGGGAGCCTTTTGGGTGGGGAAAGTCACCACCTGGTGGGCGCTCGCGAAAGGGGCGAAGAAAGTGTTGCCGAGCACATTACACACCACACGTTGCATTACATCAAACCAGACCCGGGGTCTGTCGGGGTTGTCTAGGTCAGTGAAAGATGCGTCTAGCGCTTGTCGTCAGCTCGCCTACCCCGCGCGGAAGACTTCGGGTTTCGATTGGTCGGCTCGTGGAACGTAGCAAAAAAACCCCAACACTGTCGCAAAGAAGTCCGGTTCCTGCCCGGGATGGGGGATTTAGTGCGGAGCTCGCAGCCTAGCGGTGCGCCGGGTTGTTTGTGAATGGGCGATACCTTGGCATGCCCTTCTTTGATCAATAATGAGATTCTCATTCGCAGTGTTTGCTGTTTTGCTTTTACTTTTGCCCATCTCAAAACGAGATAGTTACGAGCCAGTGCACGTGGTACCTGAGCAATACTTCGCCAATACTCTGCAGAATTAACTGTGAGCGGGAACTTGGATGAAATGTGTTTCCAATAATGTTTTGTTGTGCAACCACAACATTATATGAACACAAAAATGGCTTATTGATTAGCAGATAGTGAGCGTTTGATTGATTAGTAAATCATGTCCCTCGATCTGACGCGATTTATTGGGTTTGCATTGGGGATAGGTTTGCACTTGTAGTCCTCACAAAATATATCAAAACTACTGTCTAACATATGAACAGTATAGACCGTACTGTTGGCATCGTTTCTAAGGATGTGGTCCAAAATGTGGTTGTCTGTGATCTGCTTATCAACAAACACTTTATTTTCAAGAACGCAACGCTTCGTTGCGCCACATGTTTCTCTGTGCTTCACGCACTGTGGTTTGCACGCGTCATCTCACCTTAAAGTGGTTGTACCTCGCTCATGTACCGTCCGACACCGTGGATCCTGTTTTCTAACCGGTTCCATCCCATCCTGCCGTCCTCTTTCTTTCGTTCGAGCGAAAGTGATTCCCCTTACGTAGGTTCCACACACGCTGCATATTGTCGCGGGAAGTACTCTTCCGCGTGGCACTCATCAGATTTGCTCGCCCGACGAACTCTCTGCGTGAGCACATCGGCGATGAGTACAGACCGGAGAACGCGCAAGGATGCTTTTCCGCTAATTGATCGTTTCTGATCCAGCTCCCGAATGAGAGTCGTGGTTCTCGTCTTTCGGGTTCCAGCGCAACCGTCAGAGAGCGCGAGAGAGAGCTGGTTCCCGGCCGAACGGAGCATCGTAGAGAATCGATTGATAAGAGTCCGGAGGAGATCTCC
>NW_026454062.1:0-14680 GCF_943734635.1 Anopheles cruzii
ACTCGTTTCGCAGCCGCCGTATTTGCCTGTCTTAGCACCATGACACCACTTGTTATTCGCTAATCTCAAAAAGCAACTCCATGGACACCGTTTTGAGTCTACAGATAGAAACCGAAACGAGACAGCAGCAATCCTTTACCGGAAGAAGACTTTGCGGCATGTTTTAAAAACTGGAAAAAACAACGTTGACACAAGTGTATTGCATCCGGGGCTAAATGAATTTAGAAAAATAACTAACGATTTTTTATTCATAAATAAATTCCCGATATTTTGTCTGGCTACAATGTTAAGTTTAGTAAAAGCACTTCAAAGCTTGTCAAAATCGTTTCATTCTTGTCAAAGTTAGCGAACGTTTTGACCTTTCTTTTGGAGCACCTCTAGATAGTTTTGAAACTTTTTCGAGACAATAAAAGTATCGTTTTTTTCCCGGTTTGCGTGCCGAACGATAGCCGAACCAGAGCATTAAAGCAGCAGCAGTTACCAAATTAGTGGACTGAGGTCCCGGAATTTAAATAGGTCATCGCAGTGGATGGCCCTGGTCCTCCTTTTGTCAATTGCGTGAACCATAAATACTTGCCAATGGTTCGAAAGGCGACACAAAACCTGGAACCGCAACCATCTATTTGCCACGGAACCACGGGGGGAAATGGGCATTTTGGTTGAATTAATTACGGTAAACGCTCCCAGATTGTACGTGAGCGATAAAAGAAATTAGCGTGCGTTTTCCTGACGCGGCATGGTTTTATGGTTTTTGGGTCATTTTGAGAAACGGACCACTGGCAATGCCGAACAAAGGATGCGATCGAAAGCCAGAACTGTCAACGTGGCCGGGGTTAGAAGATTATTAAATGCTTAATCACCATTACGCCGAAATGCTTTAGTGTTTGGCCTAAATACACGACTCCGACTTGTTTGTTTCTACTCTCTCTCCGAAGGCAAACCCTTGGCCAGCCGTTTCTCCATCCAAAACCTCCCATCCCCGTGTTCCGGTTAGGCATTCCTTTAGGCCGTACCGTCGCGGAAGGCACTGTTCCTCCGGTTCCAGTTTCCAGAGGTTTTGCGACTTGCCGTTTGCCTTTGGGCTGATGGCTTCCGAAGCCCGCGACGACGGGATGTTTCGATCCGCGAGATATCCTTGATGTGACCTCACTCCGTCGAAATTGGGGTCGCGTTCGCGTAATCTTTCCAAGAGGCCACACCGCGACGGTTCTTGCGGTGCACGAGTAGAACCGTCGCCGGGGCCGGGTGCGAAACCGGGGCGGCTTTTATGCTTGTCTCGCAAGATTCGTTTCGAAAGGCCTGCTGCGCGCTCTACCTTCGCCTCTGCTGGCTTGAGGGACGGACGGTGGTGCGGAAGGGAAAGTGGTCTACTTGCAGAGAGAAAGAGAGAGAGAGAGCCAGCAAACAGCAACGAGTCCGCGGGCTGATCTCGATGGACCTTTCGGTTGCCAATTATAGGGGGCAGGCCCACAAGTGCAGCACGCTTGGTGCAACCTCGATGACGAATCGAAAACCTCCCGCCAAAGGACCCACAGGCAGTATACTCGGGAGCCCGTCCGGTCCGAACATCCTTCGCCAACCCAAATGCGCCGCAAACACACCGACAAGGCAACCTGGTGCCGGCCGTGCCGGGATCGCACAGCAGGAAAAGTCAATCACAGGCGTCGTCCTCAAAGTCGGTGCGGGGACCAATCTCCCGCCTGGAAAGCCACTAATGACGCGCTCGCCCCGGCGAAGGCATTTTGGGCGGTAGAGTAGGTCAGGGAGTCGCGAGCCGGAGAATGCGAGCTCGATTCTGCGCCCTCATTCGTCTCATGGTGGCCTCACGGCCTAGGCCGTGGGCTCGTCGGAGGCTCGTCGGCCATGATCCGAATTCGAGCGCCCAGAGCCTTTGTTTCAGTGCGCGGGGGCCCAATGCCGGTTTCACTTCTTCGTCTTTCCGATGCGAGATGAACCCATGTGCCCAGCGCTCGAGGCGTTCGCTCGGTGACCGGCGTCTACCGTCGTCCGTCCGTGGTGTATGCACACGGTACGTGATGTTGCCCGTGCGAGAATCAGGTTTCGAAATCATGATCCTCTCCACCCGCGAACTGGATCAATGCCGCCGTTCCGGAGAACGCGCGGGCCGCTCTGAGTCACGGCGATTGGATTGGTAGCGAATTATCATCTGACTGGGCACCGTGCGGCCATTTGAACTTTGCAATCAAAGGTTCCCTTACTTCGTTACCCTACTGGCTACTGGCAAACCTAGATTTCCCGTGATGGGCAATGAATCACCGCAACTTCTACTTGTACAACAACAAAAATACATTCTGTTGCTGCTCAATCACTGGTGCAGGTTAGGTAGCTCGGTCCACAAAGTGATTAAATAGTCTTATCCTGGGAATCCTGGGATAGAAATCTGAAGAACGAAAAATGCGATAAGTGCACACCAACAGCTGGTCTAATCTGGCCATCTAGTTGTGTGTATGAGACAGTTTAAAACATACAAAATATCCATCTTCAACAAAAAAGGGCCAAAGAACATTCGAAGATAAGTTTTAGAGCAAATGATTATTGTTAAAAATATGGGCTTGAAGGAAATGTGTAATTGATTGGAAGAGTAAAATGTTCAATCCCTGGACCATTTCAAATTATTAGAAATTGCCGACACTATGATGCTCAACCCAATCCATTGTCTGGCTATAATTTTTTTTTGAATTGTTTGAAGCTCAGTTGAAAGATTGTTTGACACTTTCCAAGGCTCAACATGTCAGGTCCCAGCACATGACCGTGGACAGTGGCACGTACAACTGGTTTGTCGGTCACTTTCGGTGGTTTTCCAAATTTAGATCTTAAATAACCAATGTATGCAGGGTGCGTCATCATGACATGACCAATTTAAAAATCATATAACTTCGCCATTTTTCAGCTTCAGTAAAAATAATCGTTCAACTGTGAACACTGTGAAAATTGTGCGTGCTTATTGTTGCCGAATTTCTTCTGACTTCTTTCTATGGGACTATTTAAAGAGTAAAGTATGTATGCCAGCCAACCGAAGACCCTTTAAGAACTGAAAGCTAACATCACAGCGGAAATTGCCGCTATTACGCCCGAAATGTTGTCAAATACAATGAAAACTGCCCAAAAAAGAGCTGCTTTTTGTGTGTCTGATGGAGGCGATCATTTGGTCGATATTGTATTCTGGGTGAATTGTCAATAAACGGCATTCTGTACCCTAAATAAATCTTGTTTATTTGTCAAAATCGACTTACAGATAGCGGAGTTATTTAACACTTAAATAGTATGGGTCGTAATGGATCACCCTGTATATATTTTTTCACATTCCTAAACGTTATTTAACTAGCATTCTCAGACTTGAGCTGTTCTTGGAATGGCCTAAAAGTGACTTAAGCCAAATCCACTTATGTCATAAACAAATCACACCTGTTCTCACAGTATTGCGCGATTTTGTGAGACGATTCAGCGCATCAACCGCTGCCACTACCGTAGAGATTGCTTTCAGAAGTAACACACGCTACGCGCGGCAGCATTAAAACGTAACGTGCATAACGTTCAAACGATGCTGCCGCCCGTGGGCGATCGTTACAGAGGGTAACAAAACGTTTCAACACGCTCCGCTAATTGAAGTGCGGTGCAGGCAGAGTGCAATAGTTTGTTGTAAAATAAATGGGCGCTCTCCAACAACGCGCGTGCAACAGCCGTGTTGCGGTCAAGTACCGAGCCGGCCAGACTCTCTCACTAACTGCCGGCAGGCTGTTTGTTAATTTCTTCCCGAGCCGAGCACAGCGCCGTCATACTTTGCGGCAACACCGAAACTGGTTTAATTTCGAGGTCCTATGAAACGCGTGCATTTGAAGCGATTTGCAGCGACGATGGGCAAACCGCCGGAGAGAGAAAGAGCGAGATGGAGAGCATAGATTGGCCGACGGGCCCGATGATCTGGGTTTATGATACGCGAAGAAGTCGCCAATTGGTGCGTGGCCGCTCTGCCGGTGCGTTGCGGTCACTTGTGATTCGGGCGTTGTATCGGGTGATAAATTTTATGCAAGCTGCACAAAGAAACCCATCTCTCGGATTCAAACATTGCAGAAAACCTTTGCACGATTTAGTACGAATGGCTCCTTTTTGGTAAGTTTCTTACGCATCGAGCCGGTTTTCGGTTTCGTACTATCAACCGTCGATCGCAGTCGATCGATAGGCACCGAACGACACTTCTTGGAGCGTGTGGGCCGGACCCACTTGCGTGGGTAAACGAACGGAACTACGCGCGAGCTTTCGAGTTTCGGTCGCATGTGCAGTATGATGCATGCGTTGCAACGATCGTGTTGCACTCGATGCACGCGAACGGTGGCGGCGGCCGATGGGCCGCGATTGCCTTGTGTCGCAGTGTGTTTTGCGGTCATTGCCTAGGCAGCGATTAATTCGATCGCGCTGGATCAGTGTGGTCTTTGGCTTCGATTTACTCGATCACCAACTGGAGCAATGGAAGCCGTTTTCAAAACCACACACACCAAGTGGGGGACGGATAGCTGAGTTGTGGCCCACAATTCGCGAGAAATGTTGCTCACTGATCGCTCGACACCAGCAATCAGCGCGTACAAATTACCGTGTGCAGATTAATGAGTTTTTTTAAATGGTACATATTTTTAATGATTTTTTTCCTCTATTCCCTACTTTAAGGAACGTGCCTGCTGCTGCTGCTGGACTTGCTTCGGATCGCTTCGGGTTGGTAAAGCATAGCTTCGTTTCTGGCTCTACCTATATTATAACTGAAAGTTCCTTGCTTTGTGTTAGAGTATTTGGGCATTTTTGTTTTCCATTTATTACGACTTTGAATTCATGTGATTTTTATTCGGCAATTTTAATGAAAGTATTGTCCGTCGTTAGCTAATACTCTTTCAGATAACTCCCGGATCTCCCAGAGACCCATTTTTCAATACAATACTTGTTCCATACTTTTTTTACTCCATTGTGGTCGTTTTATGGCCAAAGCTTTGCTTCAAACGCATTAATTGTTGTCCATGGGATTGTCCATCAAAAATTTCATTAGGTTTTAAAAGCTCACATTACACCACACCTTTCGTATCCCACCATATGCCTAGCATAACCATTGCGCAGTGAATATTTCGCTTTGGTTGCGTTGGATCTGGTTCACCAGGCTGTATTCAGGCCTTTTTGAGGCTAGGATTCTCGTAATAAATCCACTTTTCATCATCAGTGACGATTCGGTACAAGAACTCCTTTCTTTTCTGCCATGCAAGGAGAAATTCGCAAATGGTTTTCCTTCTTTCGACGTCTCTTCCTCTCAATTCATGTGGACACCAATAAGACCTTTTTCTAATGATTCCCGTGGCACTCGGGCGCTTAGGAACTGTCGTGTGCTCAACTCCTAACATTTCTGCACGAACTTCTTCTTTCTGACATGCATCCTGATCGAGCAATTCTGCCAATTCTTCATCATCAAACTTTTTTCGGCTCACCAATAGTAAACTAATTCCAATTATTGTAAAGCCTCTCATATAAATTCAAAGTCCTGATATTTACCCGTGCAATATTTGGAGTGCGAGAAATATTGGAAATATTGATAGACAATGGTAAAAATGGGAACAAATCATGCGCAATCAATCGACAACGGTCAATATGTTATCCATCCATTGCCACATTATGGCGACGAGAGTTTCAATAGTCTAACACTTTTTTCTCATGTTGTTCGGCAATTTTACCAAACAGTAGCCGTACGCACGAGAGGCAACAAATGCAAAATCAGTAGACGCTTCCGCTAGACCCTTGCCAATTTACGGCCTGGGCTAAAGAGAAGTTAAGCGTAACCAACGGTGTGTGCTTCGCGTTTCACCACCTGGCCCCGTAAATCGTGAACCCTTATTGCTTCCGCATGATGATGCTGAACGTACACATCGTGCAAATCACGTTTGTCCCTTGTCTAGCGCCCTTAGCGTCCGACGATGATACGGGGATGATGCGAAAGGATGGCACAACGGACCACTCAATGGTGTGGTCCTTTAAAGCACCGTTTCATGCTCGTCCCGAAAAGCGTAGAATGTGTACGGACTCTGGTGCGCAATGGTGCGCAGCGTGAAGTCACCAAAAAAGAGTATTAGCATTTTCTGCCAAACCTTATACCTTGTTGTCGTTAGGGTCTCCTGCTGCGATGGCCACGAAGATGTTGCACACCGCCGATGCGGGACATGACCCAACACAGTTTCATCACGTTGCCTTTGCTCTGCTCGCGTTGGAGGCTGACGATGAGGGTATGTACAGGGTGAATATAAAAAAATGCAACAAACTTCAGACTGCTGTCATTTCTAAACCTCTCGTCCGACAGCTGTCAGATTTATACCAGTGACAGTTCATTATATTGTTTACAAGCGTGCAAAAGCATTTTGGTGGGAATTTTACAGAAAAAAAGTTATTCCTGATGGAACTCAACCGTACCAGTATGATTTCATTATATTTGGCTGGAAAACCACAAGTGGCTATCTTTAGAGCCCTCCAGCATTTAAATGTTAATAAATCTTTTGTGTCTCGTACCATCGCTGGTTACAGTGATACTAGTGGCGTAGCCTGACGTCAAAGAAGCGGACGAAAAAAAACAGCAACATCACCAGAAATGGTTCGAAAAGTGAAGAAGCGACTTCATCGAAATCCGTGTCGCAGTGGCCGAAAAATTGCTCTTGCGCTGAACATATCGCAGTATGCCATTCGGCAAATATTGCAAAATGAGTCTGAACTAAAGCCATTGAAGTTCCAAAAAGTGCAAGATCTTACCGATGCACAAAAAAAAGTTAGACTCGAAAGAGCCAAAGACTTGCTTCGCTTGGCCGCAAGTGGTGAACTGGCAAATTTGGTTTTCTCCGATGAGAAACCATTCGTTATCCAGCAATTTGTAAACAAATAAAATGATCGTGTTTACTTGCCAGAGAGGTCAGCTGAAAATTTACACCTTCGGTTGGCCACCAGAACTCAAGCGCCGGCCATGGTGGGGGTGTGGGCCGCCATAACAGCTGATGGTCGCTATCCGCTCGTATTAATCGTCCGTGGCGTCAAAATAAATGCCGAATATAATCGCAAAATATTCTGAAGAGTGTATTGGAGCCTAGGGCACGCAAACATTTCGGTCGCAGACCTTGGACATTCCAACAGGACTCAGCACCATCGCACTCAGCACGCGCCACCCAAGAATGGTTAAAAAATGAGGTTCCTCGCTTCATTTCCACCGCACAATGGGTACCAAAATCTCCGGATGCCAATCCGTTGGAGTATTGTGCCTGGGGTATTTTAGAAAGCAAGGTTTGAACTAAAAAATACCAAACTTTCGATCACCTCAAGCAAACGCTTCGCCGAGAATGGGACAGAATACTGCAGAGCCACTTGCGGGCAGCGTGTAACGGTTTCATTGGCCGTTTGAAGGCCATAATTCGTGCCAAAGGTGGCCAATTCGAACAAACTTAATTTGTTCTAAAATTTTATGAAATTTCCGACATTTTTTGCTTTATTTCAATAAAATTGAATCAAAAATGAAAAAAATATGGCGTTTTACTTTGTTGCATTTTTTTATATTCACCCTGTATATACCTACGACTCGAATCGTTGGGGTAATCACTTCACACAACACTACCAACTACTCTCTGATGGTAGACGATGGTGGTATCCCAAACGTTGGTCACCGAATAATTTAGCTTCGCTTCAACAAGCCCTTGCATCCGCCGAGGCGTGGATAATTCTGTCGGCATCGTCGTGTCGACGTTCCGTCCCGGGGTGGCCGCTTCCGTACTTGGGGATGCAAACAGTTTTGGTGGCCGGTTTTAGAAGTCTCTTTCGCGTTCCCTGCCGGTGAACTGTCGCCTATAATTGAATGGCCAAATTAGTTGAAACGTTTATCTATGTTGTTTAGGTGAACAAGTTTCCAATCTTCGATGTCAGACTCGACAGCGTGCATGTTTTGAGCGTTTTCCATTGGATGCAATTGATTTTACTTATTGTATTTTGTACCCGAAAACATAGCTAACCTAGTAAATTTAACCTTTTGCCTGAATGTGGCATTTCATCCAAGAATCTCCGTTCGCTTGGATGCACTCTATACCTACGGTTCGTCTAAGCCAACACTACCAAGCCGCCCAATCGTATATATAGTGTGCTAGGGTTGTGTAAATCAGCTTCCTTCCGCTATAGCCACACCGAGACATACTTTTGAGATCCCTCGGTTCCGGCAGACACCGGCTACCGGGCACCTTTTCGGATACGGACAACTCAAACGATCGCAGAAAACCGACCACTGATGCTGGGTTGGGTGCTTGCTGATGACCGATAGTTTCGAGTTGGCCACCGTACGAACAGAACGGCCACGGAGACATGGAGGAATACGGTGGCGAACCCCCGCCAGCCCCAGTAGCCGATGGTAAATAGAGCGGAAATGAAAAGTCCGATGTGCTCCTTTTTTCGTGCTGCACACTCATAAAAGTTGTGCCGTTTCCCAACAAGCCACCCATCCGTTCGAGCGGCTGCTGTCTGGTGAGAGTACTGAGGTCATGTCAGGGCTGGAGCACAATGTTGGAGTAGCATAGCATAGCCACCTTTTGCCACCGGCGTGGCGCACCGGTCCACGGTAACCTCTTCGGTATTGTTGCTCCTTCACACACCCAAGAGTAATATAAAATGAAGTAAAAATGATCGCAAATGGGGGTGCAATGAGTGGAAGGCAGAATGCGGCAGAATTGAAGGTTCGGTTATTCGAAGATGCAGAAGAAACAAACATCGTACATACCGATGCTGCACATAGCCTGCACATCACGTGCCAAGTACAGTATATAACTCTCTAGAAAACGCACCACAGCAAATCCATTCGATGGTATTAGAAAGCGGCAAAGAAGTATTTCGCAAAAGTCCTTCTCTCTGGCTAGTGAACAGGGACACCATCGCAGGCCGTAGAAGGATCTACAATATTTTTTGCGTTTTGTTTTGCTGTCCTGTGACTGTGTTCAGATCGATTATACGTAGATTAATGTGATCGTTTGGGAAATCGACTAATTTGAATTTGAACCCTTGCCTAATGTCGAGCGAAAAAGGAAGGGGAAAATCGCCACTGGTGTTTCGGTGGCACAACTGAAAATCGCAACGACGCCTACGGTAAAGTTGAAGAAGCCAACTGCTCGTTCGGCCCACCATTGTGTTTCGTTCGCTGAGCGTGAAATGTAGGGCGACGGCGGCGACGATTGTTGGCGAACGTAGGGCAGTAAAAACATTGCAACAGCACACCAGAAGAAAATAAAGGTCGGTGTTTAAACTGGCACAAAATCCCGGCACAGTCTGTTGACCATCAGCACCACCACGCCCAAAAGCACCACCCAAACGTCCGGATCCGGACGGCAACAGCAAACGAGTGCAAACGATAGTGCACGGAAGGGACAAACTATGACCCAATATGTGTCTTATGAAAATAACGAAACACGGAGTGTGCCTTCGATACTGAAGCATTAATTCTAGCTAACATTAATCTCAACCATCAGGATCTCAGGCTTTTAACCATGGACCAGTACACACCAAAACAACGCTCTAAAATTGTTCAGCTGTACATCCAAAATAACTTCTCAATCGTCATCAGTTCTGACGAGCAGCAGATTTCGTTAAATGAAGGTGTAAATAAACAAAATTGTTGATTTTATGCCAGCGTCAATCCTCAATTAATCCAACAGCAGCCTCTTTACGACTTCAATGTTACGACTGTTTGGTGCGGTATTTGCGCGGCGATGATGGATTATCGGGCCATGATAACGGGCTTTTGTGATGCCAATTGTTCGTGAAATTAACATGGATTACGGGTTCCAACAACTCGGCACCACATGTCATGCAGTTCAACCAACCATCAATACCTGGACGACTGATATCGAAATTGGCGATTCGGACTGGTCAGTCCGAGATCGCCAGATTTGATTTGTGGCGTCATTTGACCTCCAAGGTATACGCTACCAAGCCAAGGACTCCAGCTGCCCTCAAGAACAGTATTCGCCGCCATATCCGACGAAACGTTGGCCAAAGTGGAAAACGTCGATATGATTTTTAGAAAGTGATTATAACAGATTGCATTGGACCGCAAGACTTTTTAAATTTGCAATAAATAATTACTTTTTATGTGTTTTTTAACAAACAAATACTTCCACTTTAGATGGCCCAACCTGCCCAATCATAAAACCCGATCTGATCCCGATTTTAAACCATTCGTTGCTAAAAGTGCCAGGCGTCATTAAACATGATCAATGAAGGGATCTTTCCCGCTCAGTTCCACATTGCAGGCGTACAGCGTTAGTAGCGTATCAAAGCAGGAAACGATCATACACACCATTGTTAACTTTCTCCTCAAATTAGAACACGCCATTCGTAGCCATAGTAACAACGGCAAGCGCATCCTACGCATTTGTGCCCTCGAAAGGCCTGCCCTTTCAATGTAAAAGGGGTTGCTGTTTTCTTCACCCACACGCCACGCCAAAACGGGGGTCTCGTTGGTTCGATACGCGGAGGCCGCATTTTTCCGGGAAAGTGGGTGAAAACTATTCTTCTTTCACCCTTTCGCCGGTTCCGGTGCGTTCCGGGTAGGGGTTCGCCATATTGTCACCTAAGCGCGCGGTGGGAGTGGAGGGTAATGGCAATAATTATGCTGACGCGGGTTGTTGCTGTCTCAGCCCGCACGACCTGACCGCTATTGTGACTCATCCCAACGGCTGCTTGCTCACCAAACACATACGAAAGAGAGTGCTCGAGCCCCGTGACCAACCCGGGGCGGGCGGCCAGAGTGCCAGAATAAAACCTGGTCAGCGGTGCTGCAGTCGTCACGGCGTTCCTACGGCTGGTTTTCCATGCGTTCGCGACTTCCGCGCGCGGTAAGGAAGGAAGGAAGGCGGAAACTAGGTGGTGGACTACTTCAGCCCTAACCGATGGGACCGATGTGTTTGCTTTGGCAGGGTAGAAATGGAAATGGCTCTTAAGCCTGCCGCTCCCCACCACACACACACACATACACTGCGTGGCCGAGGTTGTGAACGCTGTTTGTGGGCAGGCCCCTGGCCCCTGTCTGTGGCACTGGTAGGTAGTAGGTCAGGCAATGCAATAAGACTCCCACGGGTGGCCCAATTAAGCGTGGCGTGCTTTATTAATCATTTCGTCACTAACGACTGTTACTGGGGCGCGGGTTGAGCCGTTGGGCCCGGCTTACGTTTGGTGCATGTTCCGAATGTTCCGGCTGCGGGAACGATTTTTGGTTAAAACTGGTGCACTTCAAATAATGAATACGGAGCCGCCGTTCGAATGGTGTACCAATTCCTGTAAATAATATGGTAGAAAAAGTACATAGATACACAGTAGATCGGTTCCTATTGATATTGATTGTCGATAAAGATCTAGAGAGGTCCAGAATCGAACAGAACGGAAATTGGTTGCATATGACGGATTTGTTCACATTTGTTGATTACAACATTGCATGTCTTGCATTTGAACCAATGATTTAGTTTTGTTTGGAATTGTATTATGTCATTCGTAGTTAGGGAATGACACAACGTCGATAGCTTTGCATGTGTCCGCATTACTTTGAATGTATCAAATGAGTAGAATATTCATGTCCATTGTAAAAGCGAATAATTATGTCAAAAGCATAAGTAATCAAAGCCTATATAAGAAGAAAGTTATCAGGAGTGTATAACAAAAGTTGAGTTCAATGCATCTTTCAAGTAGGTCAGGCCTTCTTTCTGTCAGACTATCTTTCCTGTTACAATCTTTTATTTTACAATACAATAAAGCGTTTCCCCAAAAAGACCTTCAAAAATGACTTGAAAAAGGGAATTATTCAATCAGCCATCAAATTGAGGTACATAGAAAACTGAAGACATTTCCATAACCTCGAAGTGTAAAGTTGTAAAGGCTACCAAAATCACGCCTTATTGGCTGCGGGCGCATGGCCCGCAGTCGCACAAGGCCGGCGGTATCCCCGGAAGTCTTGTGCAGTTTCTCATGCTCCGACAACGTCAATGGGCACGTGAAGTGAAATCAATTTGTGCCTCCCTTGAAGTAACCTGACCTGCCAAGGACATGGTGGTCTTGAAGCTGGTCCACGGTTTCCGGAAAAGGACTCAGCGGAACTTTCGATGCGCCATAAAACCACAAAACCGTCAATCCGATCTTCCAAGAGCCCCAATGCCCAGGGTTATATAGCAAAAGATGAACATGAAGTCGAACGCCACCGAGAAATTGCTTCACTACGTCGTGCGGTTCGATTTGTAGTTTTATTCCACGTTCCCCACCGTATTGAGGACATTTTCCCTCTTGAGCGATCTTCCTTTCCGCACACGGTGCCCCGACGAAACCTTGGAACCGAGTGATGAGAAAGGCTAAGATCTGTCCAGGCACCGAAACACTGAAAACAGGACAGGAAATTTGCGGTTTCCTGTCGGTAAACAAACAACCAAAAAAAAAAAAAAAAAAAGGTCAACGACAGATGTTGACATGTGTTAGGAGAGGCTCCGTCATTTTTGCGAGAATTCGGTAACTTGAGAAGTTTGGTTGGCACCTTTTGGTCTTCCAGTCCCAGCCTCGGCTCCGCTCCGTTTCCCTGTAGCAGTCGCACAAGGTAGCAACCTGAAATCGTTATTTCTCAGACTTACAACAGACAGTTGTTGTAGCTCATGAATTCATATGCTTTCCTAAGGGCGATTGGCGATTTCGCGTTGCTGTTCAATGTTATGCTCGGTTCGATGCGTTTGTCATTATAATTCCATCATTTCAAACCCCTTTTGGGGTCATCAATAAAAGAAAATTCGAGCAGAAAAGCTGTGTAGAAGCGTGTGAAGCGCAACCAATCGCAACCGCTGCGGCTAATGGCGCAAAGTGCGTATGGCAGGAATGCTGCAAGCGTTTGCCATTCACCGCCTGACTTAACAATACCCACGCACCAGTTTTGAGTGCAATAAGTATAGGTGCAAATTGCATTCGTGTTCCAGGACGAATATGGTAGGACGAGTTTCGATTAAACTTTTCCGTTTGGTCCCCACCCGGGAGTTCCGGAGCGCAGTTTTGAGAACGCATCCTCGGCGGAACGAAGTGACAGTCGTGTTTTATTAGAATTCAAAGCAATGCAAATCGTGCGCCACCGAAGAAGAAGGTGTAGCGTTAATAACTGGTATTCCGTCTGCGCTCTTCTTTTCACCACGATTCACCACGGGCAGACGTCTGGTGGTCGTGTGCCGGTTTAAATGCATCAAATATGGATACTTTCATTTGCTTCTTCCCACTTAACCGGCTGGCCGCGGCGGTAACCGAAACCGGTGTTCAGTGTGCGCGGAGTACCTCGGCCTCGGAGCGGCGGTGCAGCATAAACACAAATTGCCCCACCAGCCCCCTAACGCACAGCCCACGCGGTATGTTTGGCCGGCTTTCGCATACCTCGGGCCACCCCCAGGTTCGACTCTGAGTGTGATTGGCCGAGCAAAAGCGAAAGGCAACGTCTCGCGGCCGGCAGGCAGTCTCTGCGGTTAAGCTGCTTCCCTCAGAAGTGGCATCGATTCTTGTTCGCCACGAAGATGCTTAAACCGTAATGCATGGGTTTGGGTGGAGAAATCGGGTTCCAGTTCCAGAGTATTGTGTGTCCCTCACTTTTTTCTTCAACGTGACAGGAAACGAGTCGCCGTGGCCTGAATAAACAGAATAACTCTTGGTCCCTTCCCAGCGGAAGGAACTAACACGCACCGCGCGCGTAGCCGCGAGTCACCCGCGGGTGGACGCATCGGAACATGTTTTATGCTTTCATGTTTTATGCTGCTGCACCTCTCGTCGACACACTTCCTCCACTCCACGCCTTACACCGGTGCTCTGATATTTCCCTCTTTTTATTTCGATTGCCCCGGGTGCTGGACCCACAGGTCGCGAGACCCTTTTGTGAACTTCCTGCGTGTTTTTTGATCCTGTCTAGAACAGGCGTGACACGCGGAAAACTGCCTCACGCCTCGTGGAGTCCGTGTGTGTGTGTGTTGGAAAAACGTGTTCCACACCCCAAAAGAACTGTGTGGCGCATCGCGCCCCGTCATGCAAACGGGGGACTCGAAAAGCATGGAGATAAAATGTGACGATGGAGGGCCGGCAGAACCGTATTAAAATCGTCGCACCATTTTGGTGTCGGGAGACGAATCTTCCTCGTTGGCAGCCTCCGCCCTGGTTTTGAAGATCGCATTTATCGACTGCTTCCAACGGCCCTCGAGGGCCACTCCGCTCGCTGCTGCCGTCCGTCTGTGTGGCTCGATGTACATATTTTCTTTGTGAGATTTCTTTCTCGTTTCTCATGCGGCCGCCGTCTGATTTCCCTTGTTCGCCTCTCGCTTAAGATGGTCTCTCGCTCTCTCTCTCTCTCTCTCTCTCTCTCTCTGATGGATTTCGCACTTTGTTTTCTCTCCTCCTTTGGCTCGTAGTTCGCACTTCAGACACCGCGCCGACTTCGGCCGCCTTTTGTGGGGCACGTCTCTTTCGAAAGTGAAGTCGTACCTTCAATGCGCCCATTTAAAATGGAGCCTGTATGCCAAGGTGCGGTGTAGCCTTGGTGTGGATCGCACCAGCATAATTTGACTCCGTTTCCTCCCTATGTTTGCAGCAGTACGTTCCGTGTCGCTTGAAACATAAAAATAAG
>NW_026454063.1:0-14656 GCF_943734635.1 Anopheles cruzii
GCGACTGGCGTATGATTTTTCATCTCCAGCAATCACCGACACCCGACAGAACCTCGCCGCGGTGCCGACGGACATTTCGTTTCCGTTTGCTCCGTGGTTTACGTTGCGTGCGGTGTTGAAGTTTCAATTAGAAGACGGACCAGATAGCGGACAACTTAAGCCACCAAACTGGGGGACGGTTCTCAGAACGGCAGCGTTTTCATGAATTTTCTTATCACTCCGATTTGGTCACGGTGACGACTCCCACACTCTCAGCCGACCGACGGGGGGCCCGGCTAGTGTTGCATCAGCCGGCCATTTATTTAAGGTGCCTCCCGGTATAATCCTACCATAACGGGGAACCTCATGGTTCTTATCTAGTCGAAGAATAGCGTGCCGGTTAGCGTGCCAGTGACTTAACTAATCCGTTTTACGGCCACTAATTGTCCCACGACTGGCCCTCGAAGATATATTCTCGTGGGTGTGTAGGCGTCGGGAAGATCCGAACTCACTCCCGAAAACCGTGGCTAGAGCCGACCGACAACAACGGATCCCCGGGCAACTTCTTCACGGCTCTCGAGCTGCTGCAGTGAAACTATTTCCACAAAGCAGAAATACCACACTCAATAACCCCATCGGTTTCGGTTCGGTTCAGCCAATTCCCGGTAGCCGATGCTTCTCGGCAGAGCCTGCAACTTGGCAGGGGTGAGCTGGCCGATGCACTCTCGCGCAACATGAAACGAGAAAGGATTTGTTGGTATCTCTTCTCCCGGGAGCCATGAAGTGCGTTTCACTGCTTGCTGCGATGGCACTTCAAACGAAGCCAGCTGACGTCTTGGGGATCGTCTTCAAACGCAAAGCAATTCTTCGTTACCACACACACACACAGCAGGGCGAGCAGAGTAGGCTGCAGAGAGTGTAGCGAGCGAGCGGGCGCCAAATTGACAAACTTTCCAAATTACGAACATTCCGACGACGTTCATGGGTGGGTAATTTATTTAAATACATTAAACATTCGTCTCCCCAGACGCCGCCACAGGAGAAGCTGCTGTCCCCCGCGGCAGGGACACCCCGCCGTTCAGCCCCCGTGGAGGGCACCGTTTGTAGCACCACTTGCAACTTTTTAATATATTGTGCCATTCTCTGCGTTCAACTGACAAACTATTTGCGTTCCCTGTCAACAGCAGCAGCAGCAGCAGCCGTGACACGGTGAAGCTACGGAGCGACTACCCGCTGCGATTGTTGCTTCCAGGGCCCAGCAGTAGCAGTCTGCGAAAGTCCTGCTACAAACTATTCACTTTCCGATCCGATCGAGTGCCGAAATAGTTGCCACAGAATACTTGGCGTGAGCACTACGTAGATTAATCGTTCCCGAGCCACTGAAGGATCCATAGACATTGCATCGTAGTTGATCCTAACCTCAAATTGAACTTACCTTCCTCGAAGGAACTTAACAGCGATGACCTAGAAAAATCGCCAACCTCCAAAAAGCGTGTCCAATTAATCACACAACTCTCCGTGGGGCTGCTGGGAACCACATCTCTTACCGCCGCCGGGGAGGTTGACACTTAACTGGCCGCGCGGAACCGAAGACAGAAAGGACCGGCGAAAAAGCCCGCAATAAATAAAGACCCACCCCAAAACAATGGTAGGCGATCAAATCAGATTTCACAACTCACGGCTGGCGGCCACCGCCTAACGAGTGGTCGGCCCCAGCACCGCGCAAACGAGCATTAAATCAGATGGAAAATAATTAGCATTCGCCGCCAGATTCGGTGTTTGGCGCTGGGCGGATCGTAACGAAACAATAAACCGTCGGGAGGCCGAGCGGTGCCGCCGCCGCCGCATACCTGTGCCATGTCCTTGGGTTTCACTTTTTCTCAGCCATCTTGGCCGCCAGTTTCTGTTTTTCCTTTCCTTCCTCTTTCAACGCCGTGAAAAGTGTCGCTCCGCACGTCGAAATAAATGGGCAGCGCGAGCGTCGGAAACAAAAACCTCGGCTCCAGAAAATCTGGTGGAAAAGTGTGCGAGGAAAGCAGCAGCAGCCGGGCCGACCTCCTGGTGGATGTGCGCGGGCGCGTTAGAACGGAGAACTTGGCGGGCTAATTAACGACAAAACAAAATTTCACTTCTCTCGTGAACAGCCTTCACTGGACCTCGGGGGTGTGTTCGGAGTCTCGGTGGCAATCCAAACTCCTTCAATCCAGCAAAGCCTACCCCGGTGGGGGGTCCTACCGGGGGCGCACCGTGCTGGGGAAGACCAACTGTGTGCGATGGCGCTAATGATGGCCATTAACTTTTTTACTTCCCGCCCGCGGGCTGGGTCCTCGGTTTGTTTGATTCTGGCAATACCCGGTGGTCAACGGACTCGCCGCCGTTGGGTCAGAATCTGAACCACGAAGAAGGCTTGGCTACCGTCAAAGTTTTGTTCTGCCACTTTCGAGTGACTTATGCTGGGTCGCTGGAAAAGAAAGCAAATCGTCACCTCTCACTCTAGCGCCCTTGATCGAGCTGACAGCATCCAAGAACAGGGAGTTAAGAGTTGCGGAGAGGTGTCGATGGGGACCACTGTGACGAAACGGTGACGTTCCATAAAAGCATAACAGCGACCAGCGCGAATTGGGTGCCTCATTTTTCGTAGCAAACGCAGTCAAATGGTACAAAAAAAAGAACTGCAGCTGAACAGCTCAACAACTAAAGCTTAGCAGGTGTTGGTTACATTCCACGTTTAAAAGGAACAAAAACCAATCCAATGAAAAGGAAGAGGAAAATTACCCTCAAAAACTAACACCAAACCAAAGTTCAAGGATAACTTGATGTGTTTCCCACCTCGACAAGAAGACGATAGTGCAGTCAACAAAAGCTAATGAATTTCGTTCTCAATCGTCTGGCAGTTCATCTCATCAAAGCTTGAGAGACCATGAACGTTCGGGACGTCCAAAGACACCAGCAACAAGCAGCAAATACATCCCCAAAAATTCACCAAATGCTGCTAGACGACCATGGAATTAACTGTGAACGGTCTTGTATCCTTTATAGGTTCGGAAATTTTCCAAATAATCCTCATAGCTCAAACTTAGTGAGCAAAATAAGTTTAGTGAATTCAGCTTCCTCACTCAGTGTGAGATGGGCTCTCACTGGCGGCCGCCACACCAGCTCTTCGATCATCGACCGAAAGGCCTCGGATGACGTAAAGAAAAAGTTATATTTAATTTGTTTTTCCTCTTCATTTGACACCCCTGGCAAGGAACCGGATCTAAGGATCTATGCTGCCGACGATAAATACAATACGCATTCGCCACCATTTGACCTTTTCGACCCACGAATGCGAATGCGTGCGCGAGCTATTTTGCTATTTCTACAGCATACATATTTTTCAATACGGCTCTCGTGCTTCCCCGCGGCCCACCAAATGAATTCAACTTCAACTTCGAACCGGTGGCCGCCGGCGGCGGCGGCGACGGCTGTTGACGACGCCGTCGGCAAAAGTTGGCTTACTTTTTTAATATATAATTTTAACACCACCACGAACGAAACTGACGGAAAAGAAAAGGCACCGCGCTTTCTGGGGAGGGACATGTTGGGCTCTGCGGCCTTCTTCCCCGTTGCCGGGTGGTGCTTCCCGATTATGATTTATTTATGATTTCATCTTCAGTTCTGCGGAATCTTCCTCGGCACATGGCAGAAGGACGCGAACTCAGTCCGCTCTCAAAGATGGTGAAAGAAACGGTATCGAAACGCGCGAAAACGGTCCGCGGCGGCGGTGGCGACGTGTAGCTCAACGGCGAAAAGAATATGCCGGCAAAATCGTCGAACCGCAAACGTAAGTCCGCACGTTCGCAGCCAGAGAGCGGCCGAACGGAACCGGCACGAGAGGCAGGAGGGCGGACGCATCAAAAATGCATTGAAATTCCGGCGAAACAAAAGAATGATTCCCCAGCCGCCTCCGGTGCGCGCCAGGACATCGACGAATCCTCGAAACGACGACCCAAATAAACATAATAATAAAGAGAAAGAGAGGGAGAGGGAGTTGTGTTGTGTGTTCCGGCCACTAGTTTTTCATTTTGGTTCCTTTTTGACGGCCATTTTTCATCAGTCAAGGCACATCTCACGTGACTACCCTCTCTCTGTGTGTGTGCGCGCGACGGAGCGTAACGACGCCGCATTTAAATCATTTTCAAGAACATCCACCCCACAACCCGCTGCTTAAAGATCGGGGCCAAGCGAGGATTCGATCTGAAGCGAGAGGAAAAGAAAGCAACCGTGGTCGTCCTCCAAGGATCCGTCGGGTGGTTCGTTGGCCGTGTGCGCGGGCGGCGCACGGCGAAGTTCAGAGAAAGTTCATCACTCAGCAACACCTTCACGCGCACACGCGAGCGAATTTGTTGGATTAATATTTTACGTGCCCCACCGACGGCCAGCACGCACACGGCACGGCCTCGCGGACGACTAACTCTCCCTTCCGCTCTGCCGGCCCCACCAAAATGGGGGCGGAGGTGGTCCTTCGATCCGCTTTCTACCGGGGGCCATGGTGAATGAAAACGAAATCCTTTCACGGTCACCCGGCATGAATCATAATGTGCAATCTCCGGTTGTTTTGCGGAGTGTCTTCGGGCGGCGCGGGTTTTCCCCCGATCCGATGAGTAAGACACATCTTGCTACAGGCCCTGAAACGGAAGATACAACCCGCCGCAGTGCCGCAGCATCCAACGTGTGACTGACTAATGCCCCACTTCCAGGAAGTGTTCGATTAGCCACCATCACCACCACACATGATGGCAAACAGGGAGGGGTTTGATCTTCACCGTCATCCGCCTCTCGATTGATTTCTTCGACTTTTTAACCTCCCCCCGGTCCGGTTCCGGTGTCCACGCGTAATGACGGGAAGTTGGAGAACTCTCGCGATCGAGTGAAGAGTGACACGCAAAGGGGCTATCGGCCATCGGAGGCCATCGCGGCGCGGTACTTACAGTTCACCGACAGTGTCGTAACCGTCTCCAGTCGCTGCCCTTCCGGTAGGGCCCGGTTCCACACAACGCACGTAAACTTCGCGCCGTCATCTTCGCGCCGGGGGATCAGGGTGAGCGTGCTGGTCGTCTGCATGTCGCGCGACCCGCCGTAGATCAGGTTGGCCGCCAGGGGCGTCGTGCTGCCTTCTCGGTACCACCTGCGTAAGAGAATGGCCGGGTTAGTTCGTCCATCGATCTGACCGTCGATCGGACGGACAGGCGACACTTACGAAATGGTTGGATCCGGTGAGCCACCGACACTGCTGCAGGTGAGCTCCTGCTTCTTGTCCTCGGTGGCCGTCGTCTCGCTGCCGGGGAAGATGAGCGGCGGCTGGGGCGGTGTCAGTACGGTCAGGTTGTAGTAGTCCTCGTAGATCGCACTGTCGCTGCCGATCTGCTTGATGCGACACTCGAACCGCCCATTGTCGCGCGCGTACGACACGTTGAAGATCTGCAGATCGTAGATCCCCTGGTTCGGTCGGTAGTCGATTCTGGAATCGAACGAAGAGAACGAGAATGAGGGGGATGGCTCACTCAGCATCCGTGGGTGGGCATAACTTACTTGTAGTTCGGGTTGAAGGTATCGCCCTTGATGGCGACGTTGTCGTACTTGTTCGGTGACTGCTGGGCCCAGTAGTACGAGTACTCCTTGTCCGAGTAGTGCTCATTGAAGCGACACTTGAGCGTCACGTCTTCGCCCTCCCGGGTGTCCATCGACTTGTTGGCCATCGTCAGCCCGATCAGCAGCAACACTATACATGGGGAGAGAACGAGAGAAGAAAAAAGAAGGTAAGACACAGTGTCAATAAAAAAACGCTGAAGGTAAACATTTTAAGGCACCTGCCAAATATTATACACTAGCAGGCCCGGCGAACTCTGTTTCGCCCCAGAGGCAATGGGCCCCCGGTGATAGGAGCAGTCGGTAACGCTCGTCCCTGTATCGCAGCTGGCCATGGGTTCGATTCCCGATTCCGGCGTTCCAGGGGGGTTGGCGCGGGACTAACAACCCGGCCCGTAAAAACGAACGTTTAGAAAGAGTATCAGAGATTAACATTGTCGCTGGTTGGTGCAGGCTAAAACCGTTCAGCGGTCGTTGTCCAATAAGAAGAGAAGCACTTCATTTCGTCAGCTGATCTTGGAAATACTGGCAGTGTTTGGCGGAAATTTCAGGACAGTAAAATCATTGCCCCTCCAAAACATCTCGCAACATGCGCCAAACATGGGAGGGGGGGGGGAACGCTGCATTAGTGAGAAAGAGAAGCCAACAATTGTTTTCTGTCGCTCGCTCTGTCTGTCCCGTTCTGTCCCGTCTGTATATGAAAAAAACACATTGTGCGTATTGTGGCTTCATTGTGACGCGATCGAATTATAAAAAGTATCCTATCTGGGGCCCTTGGATCTAAGCTACCTCCACACCAATTTTCAGCCAAATCGGTTCAGCCGTTCTTGAGTTATAAAGGGAATAACAATAACGCGGTACTCTTTTATATATATAGATTCTGGCGAGTGTTTGCTTATTTGAGAGCTCGCGAATGGCGTCCGCCATTTTTTGAATCAATAACACATGGGCTGTAAAGTCTCTGGCCTAGAACACATAGAGATGGTGCTAGTCTTGTTGCATTCACCGTTTTTTCAGATAGTAATAATCTTCGGAAGAAAGCTTTCAACATTTCATGATATTACTACTTTTGTTATTTTCAAAACAAGGGATCAAAAACAATTTCGTGTTTTGATTCTACACTGCTTATTGATAAAAAACTAATACCTAACATTGTGAAGATATCAAAAGAACGTGTTGGCTTTCTATTGCATGAGCATTTGACTATGAGAAAGTTCTGTTGACTGTTGACAATAAACAAGAACGTGTTGATGATTCTAAGCAGTGTTTTGCGTCGATATGTTACAATGGATGGAACATGAATTTATCACTTCACTCCGGAATCAAAATGATCTGAGTCATCTGAATGGAGAGCAACTGCTGAACTTAATCCAAAGCTCCCAAAAGCATAACAATTGCCTGGGATGGTCATGGCCTCGGTAATTTAAGATAACGTGGTGTAATATTAATCGACTATCTTGAGAAAGAAGTGACCGCATATGGTAAAGAAAAAAATATTTTTCACCAAGACACCTTGTCACAAGTCAATCAAATCATTGGCAAATTGGATACTTGGAGACAAAAGATAAATCGTTCTACAAAAGTGGCATTGAAACGATAGAGCGGCGCTGGAATGATTGTGTGGCTCTTGAAGGAGATAACGTTGATGAATAAAGCCAATTTCGAACCAAAAGAAAGCGGCTTTTCTTTCTTAGGTCCGGAACTTTTCAGCCCACGTCTTACAACGACGCCTACTTCGAGTGCCGCTAATCATTAAGCGAATCAGACACACGCTCCAGGCCAGGTACGATGTTACAGCGCGCACGTCTCGAAAGTGCGCCGTACAAACTTTTCGCGGCCTTCTGTAACTGTTTTCCCAAACAGCCCCGCCCGTCCACCAAACGGTGAGGGCCCCCAAAACGCTCACATAATATTTGAGAAGCTACCATACTAGTGGCCACGTGTTTTATTTTTTTGCTCGACGACTACGCGACGATGTTACGCACAGTGTCCCCTCACTAGGCCTGGGGACCGTGGACGTGTGTCCGAAAATCGATCGGATTTGGGGGCTAAATTAACCTAACGGCACTCACACACGCCGGCAGGGCCAGAAATTGCAAAACATTTAATCACCTGTCTCTTCGCCGGCATCGTCCGACCGTTGGAGGAGTCGAGTTCCGAGTCCCATCGGACCCCACAGTTTCCCATGAAGGGTCTTGGACACATCGGTACCCTGCTCTCCTTCCAGTCCTGTCTCTCTCTCTCTCTCTCTCGAGAAAGGTGTTGGTCTGTTGCAAAACAATTAAACTTCAACACCATCTAGCCCTGGGGGCCTGCGACCCTAGAGGGCTTGGCTAGAGGTCTCCCAGCGGTACCTCTCAGATGCACCCATTGTAAGTCCGCTGGAGTCCACGGCCTTATCTCCCCGCCCAAAACCGTCTCCTCTATGTCAGTGTCTCTCACGGGTCCCTACATCTGGGACCCCGGGGGCCGCTACACCTCCAGTGGCTGTTGTTGTTATTGTTGTTATTGGAGCGAACCAACAGAACACCGCATACACGCATTCACGCGGCCACTAACGGCGGCGAAAGATTGCTTTGCGCGGTCGCTTGGTTGTTTTCTTCGGTCAACGCGACCCCCGTTCTTGGGACCATTGTTGAGCTGTCCACCCAACTCCACACCTCACCCGGTGATGTGTTTTTCTCCCATATCACATTTTTTATGTTTGGCCTATGTTGGCACACACACACAGCCCGAGAATCGAGAGCGTCTCGTGCGGGTCTCACACACGCGACAGCCTCTGTGTCTGTTGTGTTCGTATGAAACAGTTAAGAATCGTGTGATCGTTATCAAACATAATTACATTATGCGACCGGCTGCATTGTTTATGGGGACACCACGGTATGTGAGCCACCTGCGCCACCCATTCTGTTGCTCCGTCCTCGATTGTGCCCCGGAACGGGAACCTCATCACTTCTAACGGGTTTTCTCCAGATCGGGGCGCGCGAAGCCATCAACAACCCACCCACCCACAAGAATCAACACACGCACACGTATACGCAAGCGCGAAATCCGTTGTTGTCAACACTGTTCGCAGCATCGAACTTCACCTTGTTCTGGGCGAAACCACCCCGACAACGATGATGCCATTTATGCTGATGGGAACCGTCGGACCGAAAGCCAGCCGAACGCGGAAGGACAGTCTCGCGTTCGAGGACGCGTTCCATCTTGAAGTGCGGCCGCGCCTCGAGCGTCTTCGGGGCGGTGGCTGGGTACAATATTGACTTTGGGTCGCATCGCGGGCGCGCGCGTGACTCAACCAAAAACCAACAATTCATCATCCATCGGCCATTTTTTTGCTGCCATGTTTATTCTATTGTTATTCGGAGCGTTTGGTGATTGAAATTGTTATTATTTCGCTGCCTAATTCGCTTCCATGCCGGGTGTACCGCGGAGCGGAGCATAAATCAGCATTCGTTATGCACAGTACGCGGCCGATCTTCTCTCGATCGGAATTACGTATGCCAACAACCCTTTACAGCCGCCGCCACCGCCAGGGTCAGGCCAGGGCCTTAGCAGACTTTCATTTTCTTCCCGACTGACTTTCAATACACGCGCCGCCCGCCCCCAGTTGGTGGAATTTCACGCCAGGCGGAATTAAAAAGAGAATATTAATTCCAACCACCCAATCGAAGGCGGCCCTCTTAATTCCCCCCACAACAACGGATCAAACTTCTTAAAATCAATCAACCGAGGCTCACGCAAATACAGAAACGCGCGTTCGTGTTGCTTTTGAGACGCTTTTCTCCCTTTTTCCAGCAATCAAATAAAACGGTGGGCTCTTCTCGACCGGAGCAGAAGCGGCAAAAAAATTAAATGATAAGCCGATCTCACGCGGCCCGCCGGGAAGATTCACGCAAGAAGCCACGCACATCGGCGCCGTCGGCGGCTGCTGCTGTCCGTTCGAGCAAATCCGCGCAATCCGCGCCGCGCGAACGTGATGATCCGAGCGCAGAGAAGCATCACAAATCGTCCATTCGACCCTAAAAGCTGCCTGGAGTCGCTGCCGGGGCTCCACCACGCCGCGTCCGGATACTCTTTTACTCGCGCTTATGATGCTATAATTTCCATAACCAAACGGCTCAGTTCGGCACGGTTTTCCCTTTTCTCAACGCGAGCGCGGTCGTTCCGTTCGGGCGGATGGGAAGCTGCTTGAGATGCTTCAGTTCACGGTCGTCTCCGTCGTCGTCGTCGTTGGTAAAAGTGAAAATCGAATAGTGCACGCGCAATTGAATAATAAAGTACATCATTCTCTCACTCTCATACGCACAATACGCGCACGTTTCTTCGCTGAAATCCACGGCACACGGCACCGAATTAGCCGAATGGGCAGGCTGCGATTTGTCGAATTTCGAGCGAAACCGAGCCGCTCGACAAAAGGGCTTTCCGTTTTTGGGTGGAAGGCAACATTATACAACCCGCAACGTGATCGCCTAATTACACTTCAATCGGCAATTCGAGCACCACTTGTGTTAATCTTTTTTCTACATTTAATTTGAGCTATTTTGAATCGTAACTGTTGAATACTTTTCGTTTCGTTGCCGAATGGCTAATGATGGCTCCCCGTTGGGGGTCGCTCCAATAGGTTTCGGGAGAGTATAGGGTGGATATGATCCTCTCCGATTACTTTTAGGTTGCTTTTTTCGGAATGGTTAAAGCTACGAAACGCTACTTGAAAATGCTCGAAAGTGCTCGAACGGACTACAAACAAAGTGAGAGTGAAAATTTAATTAAGAATCAACTCTCCGGACATGATAATAACGTACCCAAAACGTGACAACTTTTGCTGTACTCTCAGAAATGGGAAAATTGAAAGCTCCGTAACTTGCAGCACCAACAAACTTGGACTCCGCCGCTTTCGGGTTCGATTCCAGCGCTCCGGCGATTGGACGATGGAAAACCAGTATCTTGGTGGGCCACTGGTTTTCCACCGTTTTCCCCGGCCACTCCCGAACACACACACCCTTGTGCGCCTACACGCACCAAAGAGCATGACGAGAATAAATCATTCCCGCTACGCACAGGATGTGGCCCCCGGGGGCGCGCGGGCGCTTCTTTCGGTTCCACACTGCTTGGGCCGCACGTCTTCTTTACGGCCCGGGGATAAAAATTAATTAAATCGAGCCACGGGCCGAAGTTGAAAATTAATCTGCAAGAAATCGGAAACTTTCGTTGACCGCTGGGCGAGCGACCCCGCCGAAAATGCTGCCACTGCCACAAGATCCCGCGAGCACATCGTGATCAGAATATTCGTAGGCTTTGGACCACCTGCGCTCGCGGGCACCACCCGACAGTTACGGAAAGTCCTGCGTGGTGTAATTGGTGGCAGTCATTAGACGAGCCGTTTGTTTTCAGAATTCAGAAAGCAAGGCGTTGTAGAAAGTGCAGCCAGCGAGTGGAGCAGGTAAAGTAGATGCCTCCGGGTGGTTTAGGTAAGCTTAACACACACCGAAACAACCGCAGCCCTTCCGCAGGGCGCTCTCCGTTGGTGAACCTGATCCAAAACCCATCCCCAGGTCCGGAGTGCCGTTGCCGCCGGTGCAGAACTAATCAATCAAGCTCACCGGCAGCATCCAGACGCTGACCGACATTAAAGTGGCACTAAATTCCGAATTGGCCAACCCACCAACCGATCGTTGACCAGACACACGGAGGCGGACCATCGATTTTGCAAACAATTTTTCAAACTAGGACACCACCACGACGAGCCCCGGCAAGGGGTCTGTCCAGACTCCATAGAGCTGTAAGATAAATGATGCTTATGACAAGTACTTCATCCCTTCGCTGGGCTCTTGTCTCGCAATCCAACTTCTTGATGAACCATCTTGAGCTCGGGCAACGGGACGCGCCGAGAGCCCTGCTGCCGACACCACCGGTCGGAGAGCAGCAAACTGCCGCTCGATGGCATCCATCATCTCCGAGCGGGACTCTGCCACGTTTCTGGACGACGAAAGTTCCTCGAAGGTAGTGGGAATTTTGAAAATCAAATGAAATATGACTTTAACACGCGCTGGAACTGGCTGGCATCGCTTCGGGTTCGCTTCATTAGGCGATGAGTAATTGCGGCGCGCCGACCAGGTAAGGAGCAATCGACGGCCGCATTCTTTTCCATTTAATTAGCCAAACATTGGGGGCCGGGAGAAACAAATCTTTCAAACCCCCTATTCCGTTGATCGGTTTGGCGGATGATCGAAAAACATGAATCCCGTTCCGATTGGAACCATCCAGCCCGATACTGGCCACCAATCGTATTCGCCATTCGGAGCTATTCAGAGGTCGAGCAAATATGTGAGTTCCAGCTAAGTGATTAGCATATGAGGTCCAAATTTCTTGCCGGGGCCGGATTTGCATCCGCAGTGCATCCAGACCCGGAGCCAGCCAAGAAGCTAAAGCTGAGACTACATTAAATGTATCGTCCTCCCTGCGCCGCGTCCCGTTTTCCGGAGTCCAATAATTCAACGCCGGCTTTTATGTGATTAGTTTTCTCCGGCCAACGGAGACGGGGCATTGCGAAAGAACTACACAGCACTTGGCAGTCCGATCGGGCACCTCCACATACTCGCAATACTCGACGACTTGAAAGCATTCAATTATGAGTCAGTAATTAATTAGATTCTAATTTCACGGGTGTAATTGAGAAATGGTACGTAGGGGCCTGCAGTTGGTGTCCGTAAATGAAAAGCACACACAAACAAACCATTTGCAAGATTTCCATTTCGGACCACGGCATCCCCCGTGGGTGGCGGCGGAGGGGTGTGGTGGAAAAATGTTCCAAAAACGCCACCCAACCGGGTACCATCATAAAACCGTGGACGCCGGAGACCGTCGTTGGGCCCGGGGCGCAACCGTGGCAAGGACAAGTAAGCCATCAATTATCCTCACACGAAAAATAACCCCACCAATAATCGTAATGGCTCTGACCACTTTCGGTCGGCAAAGGTCGGGCCACCGCCCAGCCGCCCAGCATCAAACGGCCGATATGCACAACCAGCGCACGGCGCCGTTCGCTCGGCGGTTATTGATTATGCTAATCAACGTTGATTAATCAGCTGTCGATGGAGCACCGAAGCTGACCGAAGCGGAACCGGGCGTCCCAACGCTGGCGCAGCACGCAATGACGTGATCAAGGGGGCGCTCGCGTCATAGTGCCGTGAAACTCTGGAACGGAAAACGGCGATTTTGAAGAATACTTTGGCGTCCCAAAGCACTCACGGTGAAGGTTTCGGTTTTGGGGTAAAACGTTGATTGCCGACTAGTCACGAGTACGGGGGTTTTTGGTTGGTGTTATCGCTGCCGGAGCATACCGAAGAAATCACTCGCACCGATGAAAATGTTGGAGTGTGAAAAAGTAAAACTTACAAGCCTGGGGAAATGATGAGATAGGAACATTTCAAACCGCACTACTGGAACCCAGTTTAGATCGGAACATGGAGACCGTCACCGTGGTCCAGCTGGTAGCGTGCGATGCCCAAGCGTTAGCGGGTTCTATTCTTGATGATGTCAACATTTTCAACCTTCGTACGTAAAGGACATTTTCGCGCAACATAAAGGGCTTTAAAACGTGTGCGGATAAAATCAGGTCAACTCTCTGAATCCCCTACACAAAGGGCTTTAAATTCCTTCAAGCCGGCTCCGGTCCTCAAGTAGGGCTCTCGAGCGTGTGCGGCGGTCACCAAACAATCGAATGTTTTGGTTGCAAACGAAACGAAACGAAAACATTCAAACACAGTGTCCGCCACGTTGCACAATTGAGTCAGATCGTGTTTTATGTGGTCAATTAGAGCCGGCCGAACTTTCGTGGAAATATTTATCCCCACCGGCAATCACGTTGCCGTTCGCGTTTCGAAAGAAAGTATTACATTTTGCGTATTACTCAAATCCAAGTTCCTGGAGGGGGGCCGGAGTCATAAACCGCGGGGCTCGCGGAGCTTGCGGGGCATAAACAAAACACACTCGCACACGGACAGCAATCGGCAATGACATCGTTCGGTCCGAAGTAGGCCTTGCTCGACCGCGAAGCCTGACAGAAGCCTTCTGCGGGCGCGTGCGGGCTGCGAGCTCCACCCAGGCGAGCAAAGTAGCCTACGGTTTCGCGCGCGGCGTACACTCTGATGCAATAAATTGCGACCAAGACCACGATGGCGACGACGGGTGGGACAGAATTTAAAAGTGGGTTCTCTCGGAGCGGGCGAAACAAATCCCTTAACTAAGCGTATTTATGAACTCCACCCAACACCGGTGACCACTACGCCGACGGACCGGTGAGTGAGCGAAAGGAACGGAGCGAACAAAAACCGTCTCGAAAGCAGAACCGCTTGACACGAATGTGCGTCGCTCGGCGGCGGCCCGCAGCAATCCAATCTGAGCCAATTTTCTTCGCTCCAGGCCACCCATTTTCGTGTGCGACGGCCAGCCAGCCACACGATCGCCGTGGTCTCTCGACGGTGCCATTCGAAATGGGCCATTTGCTACCAAAGCGATCGCCGGCAGCAGGCGACCGCAGCGCGCCGGAGCACGATTTAATCACCGACGCTGCCGCCGCCGGACCACACCCTGGGTGGATTTTGTCCTTGGGCTGCGCGAAGGGGGCCAGGCCACTGTCGAGAAGTGGCCGCCAACTGGGGCTGAAAAGGAACACGGTGACACAGCGCGCCCACAAATGAGTCACTCCTCCTTCGTCCGCGCCCCCCTCGCAGGACTATTCCGATCACCGAAAGCGAGCGTCCCATAAGCTCCGCCGAACCACTTCGTCTCGTTCCCGGGATTCGTGATGTCGCATACATCTCGTCGTACGTGCCGCCCGTCGCTGCCCGGTCGGAGTGGAACGGAAAAATAGGAAAACGGTGTTCCGATTGCAGCCGCGACAGCCACTAGAGCCACAGATTAAAACCCATTCGTCCGAAAGAAAGAAAGAAAAAAAAAACGGGGCTAACCCTAGACCCTCGACATCGTCGTCCC
This sequence comes from Anopheles cruzii, assembly GCF_943734635.1. Taxonomy (NCBI): domain Eukaryota; kingdom Metazoa; phylum Arthropoda; class Insecta; order Diptera; family Culicidae; genus Anopheles; species Anopheles cruzii. The sequence goes on from NW_026454063.1 coordinate 14,605, forward strand.
TCCCAAGTCCGACATAAGTTGTCTACGGGTTTTTTTTTTCCTTCTGCCGCCC